>NC_043005.1:95204261-95207358 GCF_006345805.1 Octopus sinensis | reverse complement strand
TTTATACATCATGAATTTAACAAGATTATTAAAGAAACGAAAACTTCGTGTGAAAAACAAAATAGGAATTTTGAAAGAAGTTTCTATAGTTTTTTTAACATCGAGAGGCTAGGGTTCCACCAGAATAAAATAATATTTCAAAGAGGTCCATAGATTAAAAAAATGGTTGGGAACCCCTGATCTAAGAGATATATTTGAAATTTTAGCTTCTGATTTACTTCTTCGTTCAGGTATCAATGTTATTATTTCTTGTGTCAATATATTCATCCACTTTTACTCAACATAAATACCCAAATAAAAATAGTTTTTGCAAATGTAATTTTGTCTGATTTCTTGGAGGTTTGAATACCTGTTGCAGGAGGGTATACCCATATTGTCCATTGCAGATATTACATCAAGGTTTTTAATGCGAACGATGCTTAAATTTTACCTCTATATTTGCAAATGTGCGCATTGACAAATAAGTCATTAGGTTCACGCCCTTCTTATGTGGCAGTAGAGACATAAAAGTACTGTTACGCTGCATGTTCAGGATCGTATATATCTTGAACAAGCTCGTAGCGAGATTGTCTTCCTATTTAGTTGAGGATATAATCTTTCCATTTACGAATTAGCTAATTTCTTCCGAATAACTTTAGATTTACTGAGTGCTTATTTTCGTGTGAATATTTAGTTTGAATCATAACTTTCAGTGTTTATTGCCATTTCTCTCCGTTTTGTTGCTTGATAACTCCTTTAGAGAAACTGTTTATTCATTGCATAAATAACGGCTCTATCCCAGGAGACCAATTTTTATGAGCCTGTTTCTTTTTTTTTCTTTTTTTAGAAACAGCCATGTTCTTAGGATCAGTGATATACCTTTTCACGCTCACTGTCAAAAACGTAACTTCTCATTATGTTTCTAAGATTATTTAACACCTATTCCTGCCGAGGAACTGGGTCAAGCTAAACATATTTATATTCGTATTTGTATTCATATTTGCCATATGATCATTTTAGTGGTCCAAAGATCAGAGACATTTTCAAAGTTTCTCAACTACATAAAACGTCTTCTTTTATGGCGTCATATTGCAGTCTCTGTAATTTTATGATCTAAACAATTTCGCTTATCAAATGTAGTAAGAAAATGGTGATCTGTCAGTAATCTCATACGCTATAATTTTTGTATTCTAAAAGTAATCAAAATAAGTAAAATTAGTAACATAATCTGATTGCCTCAAGAAATGACATGAACACAGAATAAATTGCGAGGCGGTCCAAGACTAATCTACGTTTAATCACAAGATCTTCTAATGGCTCAATTAGTCTTTAAATATTAATAAATTTGGTTTCCTAAATGTATCCTTCAAACGATGTCCCAAATCACATAAGTCGAAGCTAGAAGACAATAAGACAGATAGATAGGTTTCTGGCAGGCACAGTACTCCTTCCTTCTCTCTCGCTGTCTTAATTTTTAATACGTATACGTTGAAACGTACACGAAATCCTAGATACACATACCCACACACACTTATATACATATACGTGCATATATATATATATAATATATATATATATATATATATATACACACACACACATACATACATACATAGAATATATATATGTATGTGTGTGTGTGTGTGGATACGTTCACAAAAGCAAGCACACATCCATGATATGCACGTGGATTACAAATCATGTATAAACCATAAATCTAATATGCAACTAATTGTATTAAAGAAAGACAAACACGATAGAAAAATAGTCACTCTAAGATGGCGTCCTAGGTTGCGAAGAATATCGACCAGGAAATATGTGTTGAAGAGAACGATGTCTAGAATGGCATATGTGAAGAAAAAGGGAGAAGAAAGTGAGAAAATAAAGCAGAGGTAATTACTGGTACTGGTACTTGGATAAGATGCGGATGTCAAGTTGACCCAGGTTGCCTTCATGTTGGTCCTTGGTATGTTGGTAGAGTATGGATGACTGTTTTTTGTCGTCACATTGTCTCAAATGTTCACTTAGTCGTTCCGTAATGCTCCTAGATGTCTCCCCTATGTATGTCGTGTTCATATCTTTACAAGTACCTTCTATTCATCTTATGCTGTAAACTACCTTTCTAGTTCTACAGTAAATGCCAAGGACAATCCTACAAACCATTCAGTTATCATTGGTGCATATGGTATTCTCAAAGGGGTACGTCATACATAGTTGTGATCTGACGGAGTTCCCTGGCTTTTCAGCAATCTTAATATTTCTTTACTGCCCACAAGGGGCTACACACAGAGGGGACAAACAGGGACAGACAAAGGGATTAAGTCGATTATATCGACCGCAGTTCGTAACTGGTACTTATTTAATCGACCCCGAAAGGATGAAAGGCAAAGTCGACCTCGGCGGAATTTGAACCCAGAACGTAGCGGCAGACGAAATACCGCTAAGCATTTCGCCCGGCGTGCTAACGTTTCTGCCAGCTCGCCGCCTTAAGGCGAGTAACATATAAATCTTAATGTTGAGTTTGGTCTCCTTCAGAGCTTTTCTAAGTCTACGGGCTAGTTCTCCATGGACTGTGGCCTCTATAGGCATCACTCATTGATATTTGTCGATTTTCTACGACGTGTTCGCAATGTTTGCTTTGTCACAAGTTCTTTGTATCCTATTCCAGTCTTTGTTTCTACATCTAGGGCAGGTACCACTGATATCATTTCTTTCTAGCTCCCTGTATACTCGAGCCCTATCTTTCTGATCATATCCAGAGAATTGCATGCGGTGCATGAAGTTCTGTATATATTTTTTCGTTTCATAGGGATTGCATAATGGGGACACGTTATTCATTTTCTTAGGTCTGCTATCAGTATGACAAAGCTGAGTTCTTGTGAACAACATATTTTGAATCTATAGGTTTCATGTAATAAGAGTGGAGGAGCTGCACTCTATTGTTCACAGTCTCTAACCAAAGTTCAGTATCAAGGACGGGGAGTCTATTGTTGTGGTGCTTGGTGGGGTAATCTATAGTTACCTTGATATTTTGGCGGATGGAGTTAGCTATTTGCTGGATGCTCTCCATTACGTTCCTCTCAGTTTCTACACTACCGTTACAAGAGTTAGTCTTAAC
>NC_043005.1:95171761-95199261 GCF_006345805.1 Octopus sinensis | reverse complement strand
TATCATGCTGAATCTCCCTGAGAACTACATTAAGGGTACAAATGTCTGTGGAGTGCTCAGCCACTTGTACGTTAATTTCACGAGCAGGTTGTTCCGTTGATCGGATCAAATGGGACCCTCGTCGTCGTAACCGACGGAATGCCACGATTGTGACAATATGTCACTGCGTGTCACGTTGATTATACCGGGGAATTACATTGAAAGAGTACTTGTCTATGGGATACTCAGCTACTTGAGGGGGGGAGGGAGAATTAATTTGATTGAAAGGAGCCTAAACCGTAATCGTCTAACGATTGAAACCAACTACTATACATACATTTGTACGTACGTACATACATACATACGTACATACATACATACATACATACATACATACATACATACATATATACATATACTTACATATATACTTACATACATACAAGATGATCGCCTCATCTTGTCAGATGATAACCGTCACAAGTTCAGCCTAATTTTTCTCATTATTTTCATCCTTGTATGTGCACAGATATCCCTTTCACGCCATGCTTCCATCAACTCGCCTTTTTTCTGCTCTAATCTTCTGTGTTTATCATTTTTTTTTATCTAAACCTCTCGTTTACTTCTACTTTACCATTCCTTACCAGCTATCAGCCATTTATCTTTTATTTTTCTTTGTCGGATATATACGGAGTCGCATATACGGATGTGCATACTTCTCTAGGTGTTTTTTTCTTGTTATCCTGTTCCAGACTATGCTGACCCCCAAGAATTATCTCCCCTCATGGGAAGATAATATCTGGAAGACATTCTCTCAGAGAATAATACGGTTGATGTCTTCAGTTTTGGTCTTGTACTGACTACATTTGTTATCTGTTAAAATTTTCTGCCTTTTATGCTTGTTCATGAATTGCATTGATGTAACCTTCGAAGTAGGATATCATAGACTTTTCGGTATTCCATGCCAAGTTCTTGACATCATCAATTCCTTACATGGTTTGTGTTTTTCGTGCCAAGTACATATGTACTATCTTCTCGGTGCACTGGTCCATTTTTTTGTTCTGATAAATAGATTTCACGAATGCTCCTTGGAGAGAGATCTCTATCAGCTCTTATTTCATGCTTTTTATCAAGTTCATTCGCTATCCTAATTATGTTGTTGATTTCATGGTCACAAACTTGGGCAAGATAGTTACTGGTATTTTTCCTCTGCTGCAGATGTTGTTTTAGTGTCACAATATGTGTTTCATATGACATCTATACAGATTTGAGACCATGGCCACCATCTTTGCGTGGGAAGTATAGCCTGTCTACATCTCAACTGATGCTGACGTTTCCTGTAACACTGAACGGCTTGTGAGTTCGAACATCTGTCTCACTGAGTTCTTGTAATGACCAATTCAGAAGGCCAAACGTAGACGTGAGGGCAGGCACTGCAAAAGTGTTGTGGAAAATATACTAGTTGTAAGCTGAGAATTCTGATAGCCATATTCTCTTTACTCTCCTGAGATATTCATTCCTGGTCATTTCTTTATTGCTCCATCATATCTGACATTCTCATCCTGTCCAAAATACTTATAATTGTCACCTAACTATAACAGTTGTATCATCAAACCGTTTGTTTTAGGTTTTCAGGGAAGGGCACAACTTGTCCACGTTTTATTGTTAAAAAATGCAGATTTAAACTTACCAAATTTCATTCCAATGTCTGTATAAAATTGGGTAATGATCTTATTGTTTTTTATGCGCTTGATGTTTGGTCCATACAGTTTCAGGTCGTTGATAAAGAAAAGATGGGAGATTCTTCTGGGACCATTTCTATAGTCACTATGTCTTGTGAGCAGGTATGATAGTTGGTTTAATGAGAGAACAAAGATCAACACTGACAGGGTATCAATCTGAATGATGCCTTTTTGGTAGCGGATGCCACCAGACTCACCCATGTATATATATCTATATGTCGAAAGGTCATAGTGTTCGTAACGGGAAATTGAATGTGACCATAGCTTATAACAGCTGTCGTTCAAACAGGCATTATATAGGCACCATACAATTCAGTCCTTAAGTACATAAGAATGGCTGAGGGAAACGTCGCAACGTGATATTTCCGTATCTTTTCACAGGGAAAAAAACTCACAAAAACCCCAACAAAAAACAAAACAAAACAAAATAAACACTATTGATTTGGACAAAGTGACTTTTGGTGCGAGATTTTTTCTTTAAAGAATGCAAATCTCAAGCACAGAAATAGTTAAGCATAACAAAGGTCATTATTTGCTTCAAGGAGAGAGAAAACAGTTTATATATGTGTGTATGTATATATATATATATATATATATATATATATGTATATGTATATATATATATATATATAGAGAGAGAGAGAGAGGGAGGGAGAGAGGGAGAAATGGATAGATAGATAGATAGATAGACAGACAGACAGACAGATAGATAGATAGATAGATAGATAGATAGATAGATAGATAGATAGATAGATAGATAGATAAATAGATAGATAGATAAATAGATAGATAGATAGATAGATAGTCATGTACTGGAGTACATATAATCGACTAAATACCTCTCTTCTCAAATTTCAGGACTTGTACACGTGCTAGGAACATGCATTCGAGTTCAATTTCCTCCGAGCTTCCCTTTGCCTTTCATCCTTTCGGGGTCGATAAAATAAGTACCAGTTGAGCATTGGTAGCCTTGTGTCAAAATTATTATTATTAGCAGCAGCAGCAGTGTCGATTTGGTAATGCTTAAATATTTTCCTATGTAAAATGTAAGCTACCCTATCGTATCATTAATCAGCTTAAAGGAGGAAAGCATTTGAGTTTGGATAAGTCTGTATATCCCATCCCTTTATCTGAGAAGGAAAAACCGTGTTTCAGCTGATAGGTTAATGGTAACAATACTGGAATTGTGGACTCTCCTGTCGTAAACGACAGATGAGGGTTCAACAATTTCTTGCTGAGCAACCTGCACAAATGATTTGCTTTGAGTGATCAAACGCTTGTGCAGTAGATTGGTTCACTCCCGCCATCAAATCGATTATTACCTGTGCAGGTGCATGGTGTGCCACTCGTCAGGTGTCGAAGTGGTCGCAGAGCAACGTGAAATGACGTGTTTTGCACAAGGATACAACGCACTGCCCGATTCCGGAATCGAAACCATGATCTAATAATTGCGAACACAACACTCTAGCCATTAGGCCGCGCGCCTTCACAGTATTGGAATACTTTACAAATATACTAGTTCCCTCCGTAAACTTCGTTGGAGGAGCGCTTCACAGTTGTTCGGTGGCAGGTAGACATAATTTATCGTCCAATTTAATATCACCACCGGGATCTTGTGTGCATTTAGCGGAACCCGCGCCGTTGCTAGTGTTTAGTCAGGTCTCTTATCAAAGAATGGCTTCCACATTTCCACAGGTTTTGAAAACTCTAGAAAATGTCATAGGTGCTGCACTTTTTCCGATGCACTTTCTCCTGTGACTTTGGTCGTAAAAAGTGTACTTCACATTCAGCATATGTGTAGAACAGTGGAAATATGTAACATTTTTTCCAAAATATAGCATACAACCTGCACTGATGTTGATGCCTGAATTCTTGTGATGGTACCTTTGCTCCTTGGTTGCTTCTTCTTCATTTGGTGATTATGAACAATCGAAAAGAAGAATATACTCACGCATACATGCGCTTAATACAGAACCTGGACTTGTGTACACGTACGTCTATACTGACAAAATACATATGCTAACACATGTCAGCTAACACAAATATACTCACAAATACAAATGCACGCATACTTATACATACACATTTGCATAATTTTTTTTATTTATGCGCCCTTTTCAAGCCTAGCCAGACTCATGGGCCCGGTTTCCCGGTTTCTATGGCGTATATGTTCCCCCCAGCTGGACGGAACGCCAGTCCATCGCAGCGTTACTCAAGAAACAGGAAGAAAGAGTGAGAGAAAGTCGGGGCGAAAGAGAACAGGGGTCGCCACCACCCACTGCTGGAGCCTCGTGGAGCTTTAGGTGTTTTCGCTCAATAAACACACACACCGCCCGGTCTGGGAATCGAAACCGCAATCCTCCGACCGCGAGTCCGTTGCCCTAACCACTGGGCCATTGCGCCTCCCACATTTGCATAATGACCTATACATAAACATTTGCATACACATGCGCACGCCTATTTGCAGAAACGTGAATACATACGTAAACCAGCGCATTTTTGTACGTGTTATACGCTTGGCAGTCCAATATATTCTCCCTCACACACATGTAACGAATACATGCGCATACGTACACATAAAACACATACATACACCCATCTTGTATAAACATTTGTATGCAAGATGCACATAAATGTAACATATTCACGTATTTACACACGCATATTTCCGCAAAGATATATTGTGTAACCATTTGCACAACATATGCATCTCTTATAATGCGTTTATATACAAACAGTCACGAGAAGATTGACATGCATATTGAAAAATACATTGCGCAAACATGTCCACGCATGCTTACTTAGACGTACATGTATACACATCCATGCAGGCGTTCAAGCGCAGTGCTATACCAAAATGCAAATATCTAAGCACACGTTACACACACACACACACACACACACACACACACACACACACACACACACACACACACACACACACACACACATTCATCCAACTCATCCGCACTTAAACACAGTGACATTTACGGATACACCAGTTATCAATGACGCGCTAGATTGTCGCTCTGTTTGTTCCAACATGGAAACTGGCAGTATATACTTTGCAGGCAAATGAGCACCAGTCGCCATAGAAATGACCTATATCGGCTGTCGTCTGCAATCTTCAATTTAGTCATCCATTAAAAAGTAAAACAAATTAAACAAACAACATACGGTGCTGTCTCCGGAGGATTGGCGAACATGTTTATGGAAATAGATATGATTATAAATATTGATGAACTCGGAAATACGATCTATCTATCTATCTATCTATCTATCTATCTATCTATCTATCTATCTATCTATCTATCTATCTATCTATCTATCTATCTATCTATCTATCTATCTGTGAGTATATGCGTATCTGTGTATTATCTATATGCGTGTATATGTGTGTCATACATATATATATCAATCTCTCTATGTGAGTATATATATATATATATATATGTATGTATGTATGTATGTATGTATGTGTATATGTATGTGTATATGTATGTATATGTGTGTATACATACACATAGATACATACATACATACATACATACATACATATATATATATATAAAGTATAGGAAAGAATGGAGCTGAACGAAGATTTAACAAAATTCCCTTATTTCATTTTCGACATATGTTTCGAAGTCTGCAAAGTCCCTAATTCCGAGTGAATAAGGAGTCCATTATGCAGCTTTCTCTTCAGGAAAATCCAGGAATTAAGTTCCTGGATTTTCCTGAAGAGAAAGCTGCATATGTGCGTGCGTGCATGCGTGTGTGGGAAAAGTGAGAAAGAGAAAGATTGACAAAGAGATGGATAGACAATATGCTACAACTTTATTGATGAGATTCCAATAAGACTACAACAACAACTACTACTACTACTACTACTACTACTACTACTACTACTACTACTACTACTACTACTACTACTACTACTACTACTACTACTACTACTACCGTTGTAGCCAGTGCTGGTTATTGTTGCTTTGTCCCATAGGCCAACCATGATCGGGAAGTCTTGTGATCGAATGTTGTCTCATCTGGTTATCGCTATCACAACCCACTGTACACATGACATATATACTCATCACACATACATATTCATGCTCTCTTTCTCTCCCGTTCTGTCTGTCTGTCTGTCTGTCCCTCTCTCTCTCTCTCTCTCTCTCTCTCTCTCTCACACGCACACACACACATACACACAAATAGATTTAAAGAATTGTCACTGGTGTACTTTTATAGAAACAGTTATTGCAGCAAAGTAGAGGCAGTTGGTCTGTATTTTTTTATAGGACGTCGGAGGAATAGCAGCAACGATGCAGCACCGATCTATATGTTTTACAGTTTAGTTTACGCCTCTCTATACTCATGTCTAGTAGGGGTTGACTTTATGTTCTATCCCACGAGGTTGGCTTTGGTTTGTCCCTTCGGAGGTCGATGTATTTGTACTAGTAATGTGGATTCGATCAATATGCCTCGCCCTTGAATTATGTATTTCTCCGCGATAAAAATGAGGGAAAAAGGAAAGAGCTGAGAAAATTGAACCTAGTATCTGGCTAGTGCTACATTTTTGGGAACTCAGAAAGTTGGCATGCAAAATCGACTTCTGCTGTGTTTGTACTTAGAATGTAAAGATATTTTTATAACTCACATAGGTAACAAGAAGAAAAAAATAACGTTATATTTTCTTCTTTTTACCTATGTAAGTTACAAATATTGTTATCTGTGGAGTCATATCTGTAGTAAAAAGGAATGAGCTGTCTTTTGGCTGCTATTGTAATTTTTCGGTATGTGGTGAAGCAACTTGTTGATTCACCCTTAATTACATTTTATACATACATATATATATATATATATATATATATATATATATATATATATATATATATATATATATATATATACATATATATAACGGGAAGGTTTACAAAAATAAACAAAAGACGAAGGCAGGTGGAGTACAAACAAACAAATGTATTAGTATGGCGCTCAGGAATAGAAATAGAACAAGTCTTTTACGTTTCGAGCCTACGCTCTTCCACAGAAAGATACACAGAAAAAAAAACGAGAGAAACAAGGAGAGAAAAAAATGCGTGTAGGAGCAAACGATCTATCATGACGTTCTGACTTCGGGCAGAGGTCAGAGGTCAGACGCTAGAGGGACAGTAGGGGAGATAACAGGGTCAAGTGACTTCCAAAACGAAGGTGCCCCCAACACAAGAGAGTATAAGAGAGTATGTATGTGCGTGTGAAAGCGGGCTGGTGGTCTGGACGTGTGTATGTATGTATGTGTGGGTGTGGAGATATGGGGATGGGTGTGTGGGTGGTGTGTTGTGATGTGATATGTGTATGTATGTGTAGGTGTAAAGATGTGGGGATGGGTGTGTGGGCGGTGTGCTGTGGGTGGTGCGTTGTGATGTGATGTGTAATGTGGTATGGTGTAGTGTAGTGTTGTGTGATGTTGTGGGGAAGTGGGGGCGAGAGTGGGGAAAGCCCAGGTGGGGTGTGGGTTCGGCTGGGGGTTGGGGGAGGGGAGAGAGGGAGAGAAGAGAGGGGAGGGGAGAGAGGAGGAGAAGGAGGAGGGGAGGGGATGAGGGGTTGGAGAGAGGGATGGAGAGGGGAGAGAAGGGGAGTGAGGGAGCAGAGAGAAAGAGAGAAGGGGAAGAGGGAAGAAGAGAGAAGAAGAGGGAAGAAGGGAAAGAAGGGAAAGAAGGAAAGAGGAGGGAAATAGAGTAGGGGTGAAAAGATAAAGGACTGAAGAGAAGTAGGAGTCGGGGGGAGGTTAGATGAAAAGGGGGGAGAGTTGAGCCCAAATGGTGTAAAAGAGCGAAGAGAGAAGATTAATCCCTGTTCACGGCGCAAGCGGGAATCCGGATGACCTCTGTGCAAGGACAATCCGAACACAGACAGGTGTTACAAGGAGTGACCGGTGGAGCGGAAATGGCGTGAGACTGGTGTGACATTGGCGAGGCGGATGTCTCGGAGGTGTTCCGCGAACCGGTCAGCCAAGCGGCGCCCCGTTTGTCCGATGTACAGGGAATGGCAGAGAGAGCAGGTGATATAGATGATATTGCTGGAGGTGCAGGTGAAGGAGTCGATGATGCGATAGGGTCGATGATGGGTGCCGGTGAAGAGGGTGGTGTTGGAGAAGTGAGGGCAAGTGCGGCAACGTGGGCGGGAGCAGGGGAACGAGCCAGGTTGGAAGGTAGGGTCAGGGAAGAAGCTGTGGACCAAGAGGTCTCGTAGGTTATGGGCTCGTTTGAAGGAGGGGAGGGGTCGGTTAGGGAAGAGGTGTGAAGTGGACGGGTCAGACTGGAGATGCCGGAAAGCTCGAAGAATGGTGCGTTGGAGAGGTAGGGTGGTGGGGTGGTAAGTGAGGAGAAAAGGGAGGTGGGAGACTGCAGGGCGGGTTCGGGGGGAGAGAGCAGATAGATACACGGTCTACGGAATGTGCTCTGGCAAGGGCGGTATGGATAGTGGTGAGGGGGTATCCACGTTTGATGAAGTGGCGAGCCATGAGTTGAGACTGAATCTCAAAGTCTTGGTCGTCACTACAGAGCCTACGTAGACGGAGGAATTGGGAATAGGGGATGGAAAGCTTGGTGTGTTTGGGGTAGGAGGAAGAGAAGTTTAGGTATGAGTGTGAGTCTGTGTGTTTGTAGTGAATGGAGGTGGTAAGAGTGGAGTGATGAATGCTGACCGAAATGTCGAGGAAGGAGACAGAGGTGTTGGAGATAGTGCAGGTGAAGTGGAGGGCAGGATGGAAGGATTGGACGAAAGAGAGGAAGGAGTCTGTTCACGGGAGAGTGAGGTGGCACCGATAATGTCGTCAATGTAACAACCGTATAGTTCGGTCGTGGGACCAGTGAAACTAGAGAATATTTGGGCCTCAACATAGCCAACGAACAGGTTCGCATAGTTGGGGCCCATTCGCGTTCCCATGGCCACTCCCGAGTTTTGTTAGTAGAACTCGCCCGCGAACGAGAAGCAGTTAAGAGAAAGGACAAGTTCGGCCAGACGAATGAGTGTGGAGGTGTCGGGTTCGGGGTTGGGGCGGAGGTCGAGAAAGTGTTGAAGTGCCCGCAGTTCATCGTGGTGAGGGATGACGGTATAGAGGCTCTGGATGTCCATTGTAAAGAGGAGTTTCGAGGAGCCGGGAGGAAAGGAGAAAGAGTTGAAAGGCCGGAGAGCACGGTTGGTGTCGTGGATGTGAGAGGGAAGAGACGTCACTAGGGGGGCAAGGACACGGTCGAGGTATTTTGGTTGCTAAAATATTTGTGGCTTTGTGTTACAGAAAATACAGGAGGATCAGTTAATCTTGATTTTATTCAGCGTATTTCCCTTTCAGATTCACACACTTATTGCAGCGGCCCTTCGTTTTTTTAAAACCCTGTAAAAGAACTCAGAAGGTTGGGCCTCGAATCAGGCCTTTTTCGATATTCTTAAAGCCAGGAACTTTTCAGCCCCGCCTCGTACAGTGGATGTATATATATATATATATATATAAGAACAAGCATTTTGAGGAGCGAGTTTAGTCCATTGAACCTATATAACTAATAGTAGAGTATCGATCGTAGAAGAATGAAAGATGTTTACACTAGTGGAATGTTAACTCTTAATCGTAAAAGAGATGATTAGACAATTGTACAGAATCCCAAGCAGCATTTTTACCTCTAAAATAAACCAGCCCTGCAAGTGGCATGCTACCATATAAATTAATACTGGCGTGAAGTACAATTGTCATGGTATAAAGCTGAATTTAGTATGAGACCGGATTGGTACAGATGGGAATCACGTGTGGGTTAAAAGTGGTTCGGTCTTTGTAAGACAATACGAAATGGATTAAATTCCTTGTGGAACAGGAAAGTTGTCGATCAAGGAACATAAACATTCCGAGTGGGTTTCAGTGACATGTCGCATCAGTATTGCATTTTTAGAAAATCATATCAGTTTCAAATTTTGGCACATGACCGCAAATTTGTGTGTGTGTAGGTAGGGGATGGTGGTAAGTCTATGACATCGATGCCAGTGCTCAACTGCTACTTATTTTATCGACGCCCGAAAGGCATGAAAAAGAAAATGGACCTCGGCGGAATTTGAACTCAGAATGTAAGGACGGACGAAATACTGCTAAGTATTTTGCCGGTTGTGCTAACAATTCTGCCAGTTCATTGCCTTATTTGTTTGTAAAATCATATTGGTAGAATTATATTTCACTATAAAATTGAAGTCATTCTTCTGTTTCGTTTTTGGTTTAAAATAGTTCTTCGTACATTCATCCCCTGGTCACTAATATTTCAGTAATGGTTGCACAAATATATTCTGAATAGACCCCATCCCCCATTCGGTTTGCTATAAGATCGTAGCTTGCCTGGCTAAGATTTCGGATCATAGAAAGCTATACCATATTCTTTTGATCCAACGATCATTATATTACAAAATTCCTCGGTATGCGGAACATTTATTTTGCTTTTCAACAGAAGTACATCTCCTTCTCTCTACATAGCTACAGTGTTTGCAACATATCGAACAGAGAAGGAAAGAAATTAAAACGAGGTTAGAAAGAGAGATCTTTCAAGAAACGAGCGGGGTGCAACAACATAAACGATTCTGTTGATTCCGTTGCTCTATTTTGTTAGTATATTTTGTTAATATATATTCCTATTAGCAATAAATTTTATAGAAAAAAAAAACCCGATTGTAATCCAATATCGATTATTCTCTCTGTATCAGCTGCCTCGTTTAAACTAATCATTTACTGCGGTACTTTCATTTCTTTCCCTACATTGCACTATTCTATCTATTAGGCAAACTTCCATCAATCTAATGCTGATTATAAACCAACAGTCTACCGCAGTGCTTCCTGGAACGACAACACCAGATGCTGGACTCTCTATTTTCAAATCTATCTTACTGCTGACCGCGAAAGTAGTTAGCAACAGATTTTAATGAGCGATGAATGTTAAGGTTAAAATATGTAGACTGGAATTCTGGCAACAGTTACTCCTACTAATAGTACTTATGACGTTATGTTTATTTCCATTTCGCTTTTACGAGTTTACCAATAAAATTTGAGAAAAACCAGATCTCTTACTTAATGCTTGGAATTGATTTATTCTTCTCACTTTAGTGAATTCTTGCTTAACGAAAAAAAAATCATCCTCAAATTTAAGATTTAGAGTAAAAACTAATATGTGGTCAAATGATGTTCATGCCTTTCTCTATAGTTTATGAGGGATGACTAAAGGCAATTGCTCGGGGCTGTCACGTAATGATGACGTCACGTTTTATATTTGGGATATTCCCAGAGATATAAACAAAAGAATATGAAAATAATAAATAAAATAAAATGCTTTATAACATTTAATAAATGATAGTAAACACGTTACTTATATTTTCAGGCTTTAATCCTTGTCAAAAAGTTTTTTTTCTTTTTAATCATGCATGTAAGGGTGTCGAAATTCAGCCTGCCCAGTGACCCAGTGTGACCTAGTGGTTAGGTTATTGTACTCTGGTACCCTGGGCCTGACGGTGCGTTATGTTCATGGCCAAAACACTTCATTTCACGTTGCCCCAATCCACTCAGCTGTAAATGAATAATCATGCGTCCTGTTTCGGGGGAATTTTATGATCGCGGTCAATTTTATGCATGCAAAACTAGGTAACCGGTTTTATAAGACCTAGGGCTCAAATTTTGACGCAAGGCCAGTAATTTCGGACGAGAGGTAAATCCATTATATCGATCACAGTGTTCAAATGATACTTATTTTATCGGCCCCGAAAGAATGAAAGGCACAGTCGACCTCGGCTGATAAAATAAGTACCAGTCGAGCATTGAAGTCGATGCAATCGGTTATCCTCCTCACCCCCCCCCCAAATTTTAGGCTTTGTGCATATAATAGAAAGGACTACTACTACTGTCCGGTATCTATATTCTTTTATCAGTCATTTTAACTGCGGCCATGCTGGAGCACCGCATTTTTTTAACGCCTGGTACTTATTCTATCGATCTCTTCTGCTGAACCGCTATATTACGCGGACATAAGCACACCAACACCGGTTGTCAACGGTGGTGTGGGACATACACAGACACACACACATGATGACTCCCTCACAGAAAACCCCATGAGGATAAGTGAAATACTGAACGAAGAGTTCTAAAGTGTGTTCACTGCACCGCTAGGACACAGGCAAGTGAACAAACCAGCAGAATTCTTTACCACTTTACCTGTAACTTTGTGGGCTGTAAAGAAATAATAAAATCCACGGGCTAACTCGAAGCAACCCATCGAAGCTACACTAAGAAAATCGTCTCGATGCATCGTATCAGTTATTGGGAAAGAGTGAAAGAATTAAAACTCTTCTCCCTAGAACGAAGGCGGGAAAGTTATGCGGTGATATACATCTAGAAAATCCTAGAAGGCCTTGTACCAAACTTTGGCATTGAAAGTTACTCAAACTGCAGGACGGGGCGCCACTGCATAGTGCCAAAGATCCCAGCATCGCCATCAAAATATAGGATCAGATACTGCAACAGCTAAGGCTTCAAGGGCCCACAGCTCTTCAATAACCTTCCCAAATGCCTGAGAGACTAGCATGGTGTGGATGTAAATGTCTTTAAAATAAAACTGGATCTCTTCTTGTCAAGGGTTCCAGATGAGCCTACCTTACGGCAGGAAACACAGATGAGGGCAGCGGCATCAAGCTTCCTCGTTGACTAAATGCCAGATATCAGAGGTTTCAAATAATGGTGTAACTCAGTCAACGGTGGTGCTCCAGCATGACCGCAGCTTCGAAGCTGAAACATTTTAAAGATTTAAAGATTTTATACACAATATATATATGTATGTATATATATATATATATATATATATATATATATATATATATATCAATAAAACAGTGATTGTCAGGAACAAAAAAATTAATAGGACTGCTATAGAAGTGCTCTATTGAAAGAGACAAATATATCAAACTAAAGTTATTGAACAAACAAATGCAAGGTCATCCGCATAGCATTTCATAATTCGAACATTTAATCATAGAATATACATATAAACATCCCGCAAGATGGAACATAATTCATCTGTACAAGCATATAAGCATATAATAATAATAAGGTGCGAGAAAAAAAAATTTTTTCATCACAGTTTAGAGTTAATACATTTTTTTATAAAAAAAAACATTACAACACCTAGAAAGTAAAAATATAATATAAAGTAATATATAAAAATATATAGGTATATAAAAATATATAATATATATCTATATATATAAAACTCTAGTTGTGTGAGTGTCTGTCCCCTTCGATTTAGATTCCTAACTCCTCCCACATTTTGCGGTGCAGTTTAACCAAATTCGGGTATCTTATAGTCGTGATTCATATCGAGCCCGTCTGACTATTAGCGCGCGTCAACGATGAGTCTACGATTTTAAAAATAATTTAACATCATTTTTTTATTCCATTTTAATGCATAAAATGCATCGTGTGTCGATGGCGGCGGAGTTGGCGTCCACGCTCACAGCTGCACCTGTTTGCTTCTCCCCCTTCCCTCCCTCGTGAAGCTATGGGGAAGGGAGTGTAAAGAAATCAACGTCGTAATGCGTTGTGAAGGAGACCAGCGTTCTTTTAGAACAACGACTTCATGGCTTGAAGACACCAAAACAAAAATGGCTAAGAAAGCCCGAATTGGCATCTAAAAATGCTTATATAGTTATTTCCCTTACAAACCCGAGCAACGCCGGGCGATACTGCTAGTATATATATATATATATATATATATATATATATACAATACGTTACATTACTCGGTAGTCAAGATAAAACTCTGAGTTTCAGATGCCGAAGTGGAAATCCACAACACCATCTCTTCGGTTATCTGGCTATTTGAAAACGTTATGAAAAAATACCGTTAAATAAAGGGAAATTACTCTGTTATAACTCTGCTTGCCTGCGTACTTATACATCGCTCGCATTTTTCGTCATAAAAATTATATAAAAATACATAAAAAATATATAAAAAATATATAAAAATATATAAATTCTTCTTGGGACATAACATAGAAAGCATGTCCAAGACCATCATATATGAAGCTACCATAAACTCTATAACCACTAAAGACACCGTTTCGACGAAGAAATACGTGGGCCTTACAGAGGGTAATTTCAAGGCCAGGTTCAATAACCACACTTTGAGCTTTAGGCACTGGAACAAAAGAAAAGCGACACAATTGTCTAATCATATTTGGTCTTTAAGAGATAAAGGTGTCGATTATAACATACAACGAAAGATTTTGGCCAGATGTAAGCCCTATACTAACGGCAGCGGAAGGTGCGGTCTATGCGACATGGAGAGATGGCTTATCTGGAAAAGCAGCTTAGACCCTACTACATGTCTAAATACAAGGACAGAGCTTTTCGGATCATGCCCACATGTGACTAAATTTCTGTTACGTTTTTGGTCCCCTAAAGAAAACAGATAGAACATGCTTTCTATGTTATGTCCCAAGAAGAATTTATATATTTTTACATATTTTTATATATTTTTTATATATTTTTTATGTATTTTTATATAATTTTTATGACGAAAAATGCGAGCGATGTATAAGTACGCAGGCAAGCAGAGTTATAACAGAGTAATTTCCCTTTATTTAACGGTATTTTTTCATAACGTTTTCAAATAGCCAGATAACCGAAGAGATGGTGTTGTGGATTTCCACTTCGGCATCTGAAACTAAGAGTTTTATCTTGACTACCGAGTAATGTAACATATTGTATAGATAAATTTCCTCTATTTACATAATCTTTCTTTCTTTTGTTATCTTACCGTTTTATCAATATATATATATATATATATATATATATATATAGGAGCATATAAAAAAATATATAATATATATCATGTAAATAAAATAAAAGTTCATCGTTTAGAAATCTTATAAAATTATTATTCAAGTAAGAGAAGTTAAAAAGGAAACCATATTTACTTATCCCTATAGCCATTTCAAGGGAGTATTATTATGTTTAAAGCACTAGGGTGCATCAAGATAATACCTCCTTCGTCAGGGGAAAAAAATACATAAAGACAGACATCATCGCGTACCAGGCTAGCACAATGCTGTATGCTCGGATAAGCCCAAAAGGAAAGAATTAAAGCAGTAAAAATTTTTTTTCTTTTAAAGCAGTAGAGAAATAAGGCGGTAAAAAAAATGGGTGTATTAAATTAAATTAACTTCAATTAAATTAAATTGAACTAAATTGAATTAAATTGAGCCTCCGTGGTTTCAATCCTGTAAAAGCTAAATCATTTATTTTCTACAACTTATTTTATTCCTATAGACTTTTAAGAATGTAGAAGAAAATTTATGGATGCAAAAGGGAATCACGTCCGTAAATTTATTCAGAATGTGCGGTCCATAACACCTAAGGATGGTAAGTGATTCCCTTATGCAAAGCCTACACTTGCTGATATTTCTCTTGAAATTTGGGATTTTAGAAATAATGGACCATTCTAGATGATAATTCTTATTATTTTTCTTCAAGTTGTGTATATGTGATGCAAGTGTAGTCGAGTTACAGTATTTGTCGCTAGCAAAAGAGCTCATATGTGATCTATATCTCGCCTTAAAGTCTATCGTGCTACCTATATAAAATTTATTTAGCTTATCTTCGTCCTTGACTACACATTTATATATTACGTTGGTAACTAGACAGGAACCATCCGAAGGACATAATTCGGGTTTTCTACAGTTACATGTCTTTCCGGGGCCTTTCCTAGTTTTATTCCTATTGTTACCTTTACTTATTGTATCTCCAATTTCAGACGGGTTTCCCTCATTCATTCCATCGAATCTCCCCTTATTACATGGGTTCGATATACCCGGTAAAGGTAGACTGCTTGTAGCATTGGCATTAGGCGTTACAAGATTATCATACGCAGTTCCTTGGTCATCCTCAAAGGAACTTTTTCCGCTATTCCACCCAGCAAGCTTGCTTCTGTTGATTGAAGCAATGATGGAAGCAAAGTTAGGCATTACAGAGTAAGAGAATTTTATCGTTGATCTGTTTCAGATGCTATAGTATTTATGATTCTTTGGGAAGTTCTCCTTCAGAATTCTAAAGAACATTTTCGGTAAATTCCTTACTCTAAGGGAGAAAGGGGGAGCGAACCAAACAACTTCCCTTATCCTAGACCGTGAACCTCCCGTTTTGTTCAACTCCTTATCAAAATAATTAATTTTCTTATACCTGTACCTATTGCAAGTATCCTTAAACATATTACTATTCAAAGGCCTCTTATTATTGCAGTTAGGGGGTTCTCTGTATTTATCTGTAGTAATTGTAATGTGCTTAATTGGCAAACCAGCCATCTTGTTTTTGAGTCTAGTATTAAAGATATAAAATATTTTAGACTTGAAACCACTTAAACTTAGGGCATTATTATACACCGGTGCATGCTGTTTAACTCTAAACTGTGATGAAATTTTTTTTTTGTTCTTGTTAAACAAAGCCTTAATTTTTGCAAGAAAGTTTGTAGAGATACCTAAGTCGGATATAGGGGTAATTTTGGCGGCAAGAGAAACACTTATCTCCTATAACGAGAGTGACTGGCAGAGAGCCGACTCAAATTTTTTTTTTATATAACCATGGGGTCATCAGACTCTGCACAGGTGACTGACTTAGTTGGCCTATATCTACTCTCGGAAATTAAGAAAAGCTTCCCTAATCTCTCTCTCTCTCTCTCTCTCTCTCTCTCTCTATATATATATATATATATATATATATATATATATATATATTCTTTTATTTGTTTCAGTTATTTGACTGCAGCCATGCTAGAATACTGCCTTTAGTTGAACAAATCGACCCCAGGACTTATTCTTTGTAAGCCTATTACTTATTCTATCGGTCTCTTTTGTCGAACCGCTAAGTTACGGGGACGTAAACACACCAACATCAGTTATCACGCGATGATGGGGACAAACACAGACACAGAAACTTATACATACATATTCGTCTCCAATGACGGAATATCCCATACTCTGGGATATCTCAGAAACAGCTGTTTGCCTTGCCGTTTGTTGTCCTCTTCAACAATTATACATACATACATACATACATACATACATTCATACATACATACATACATATATATATATATATATATATATATATATATATATATATATATATATATATATATATATATATAGAAAATGGAGGAATAGATTTCTTTCAATCATCAACAGCCAGATAATAGCAATTCATATAATTTATTAATTAATTATTTAGATTAAATAGGAACATCCAAATCCAACAGAATAATACAGAATAAAGCAATATACATCAATAAGTAAGATAATACCATAAGAATAATACATATAAAATGGATCTTACAGCTGTTTCAGCTTGTAGATAAGAGTATCTCATTATGCCCATATTAGTCAGATGTATTGAGGTAATATGCAGTTAAAAATGAGTTACTTATATATATATATCTCAAGGCCTCGTCAGAGATTATAAAGTACAATTATAAAGAAATAAAATGAAGATATAAAATGTAAATATGAATATTAAAGAAGGTACACATATACAAGAATATGCATATATACATATATACATATACATATAAGTGTATATACACCTACATATACATATATATATAAGTATATACATAATAATATACATACACATAAGGTTACAGTTAATCAGATCTATATACTGGAATATACATATTTATATATCCACATCAAAGTGTACATATACAAAGTCCAAAGTTCATTGTATTACATTACTAAAAACTATTAATATTATTATTATTATTATTATTAATACCAATAAAGGAATATGTGCATTCTGCTATTCACAATACATAGTAGATGGAAAATATCACATAATATAAAACAGTGTAACACGCCAGTAAATTAATTAATTCAATATAATAAAATAATGTAAAACAATATACAATGTCATTATATTCATATATTATACAGCGATAATCGAAACTTAAGTTTAAATCTACATACATATATATACACACAGGTACCAAATATATGCACATGCATATACATACATGCGCAAAAGCATCTATTAATACATATACATATATAAAGGGATATTATCCTTTTACATCATACAAAAATTATATATGCATGTACATACATACAGTTCGCATATCAATAGGTGAGTGATAGGTCTTAACGGGCTGATAGATTATTTACAATCTAAAGCTCAATTCAATTGGTTGGCACATTTGAATTTCATTGTCTTAGTTACGGTTGGTTGGTTAAAATACACATACGTACATACATACACATATGCGCACATACACACGTACACATAGATAAACATAAGCACATAAATACACACTTACATACATACATACGTACGTATATATCAATATACATACATATATACACATATACACATACCTAAAAATACCCACTTACACATATATGTATACATATACATATACACATACATACTAATAACTAAAAAAATAGTATTATAAACCATTAAAGTGAAATCTATGCTAATTCTTAATACGTAGAAAAAGGCCTGAAAGGGTAATTCCTAATGTATAAAAAAAATGGCCTAAAAGGGTAATAAACGTTAGGATTAATATTTGGCAAAGTTTGGAAAATATTCAGACAAAGCTTTCGAAAGAAATAGAAGCTAAGCAAACATATTTGACAACATTTAAGGTATAGAAAAAGGAAGTGATTTACGGAAGATACAGAAATCAAAATTGACCGTGTAAATAAACCGTTACAGTAATGCGAATCCAAACTTTCAGCTTGATCTCTCCATTTAAACTCGCTGTAAAAGTTAAGTTGTATAAAATACTGTAATAGAAACAATATATTAAGTATCTGACCATATATCAATATCTACTAGTTTGAGTTTATTATTGTTGAAGTTATGGAGATCAATATACCGTTTTAATGTTACCCAAACACGTTACTACTCATATTGTAATTCAGTATTAATCCCTATCCCAACATTTATACATCCATTTACTAAAACTAATATGAGGTTGTTATTTAATATGAATCCGAGGTTATTCATTATTATATCTATGTACCCATAAACATAATAGGTAACTTATTATTGATCAAAGGTTATATAATTTATATCCTCGCAAAAAAAGTTAGATCAAAACCAATGTCGAGACTGACCACATCCTTAGTTAAAACTAAACAAACAAATATACAGTCCACCCCAATACCAATAAACCTGTAAAATGCAACAAAGATCTGAATCCAATATAGGTAGAGGAACATAAGTAAATATATATATGCACATACATATATACACTCATATACGTACATAAATATCCCCATGCATACGTGCATACAGACCTATAAACAGCCCCATATATGCATACTATACATATACTATATACAAACAAATAAGCATATATACACCAACAAGAAGATTCATACATACACTCATACATATGTGCTTATATACCCATATACCCACACATAAATATACATACATATAAGTAACAGATATATACATGCATACATATATATAAACATATACATAGCTACATACATATATATATAAATATTTTTATACATACACACAGACCTATACATATATACAAGTATACATACATTCAAATACACTCCTTAAATAGACATGAATACACATCCATATGTACACACACATACACAACTTCAACAGCACATACACATACACGCAAAACATCTACATACAAGTATGCAAAACTACACCAATATATATATATATATATATATATATATATATATACATGCACACATACAAACATATATATACATATATACATACAAACATACGCAGACATACATACATGCACAATCATAAGTACAGATATACATGCACGCCTACACATGCACATACACATACATTTGTGCATACACATACACAAATGTACACAAATACATATATATGTTATAATAAATTATAAATTATAAATTATCAAGTGCCAGTAAATAAAAAAGTACAGAAATAAAAAAGTACAAATATACATAAAAAGAACTTAATATTGAAGACCACCAAGTGGATTCATAGAAAGACCTACATGAAAAATAGATATACGTACACACTTACATATACCCCCATATGTATGTATACACACGTACGTATCTAAAGGTGAACACCATGTGTTTAGTATATAGACCCACACTAAGTACAGATCAATACACCAACGTCCCAAAGTAAATGCATATGATATGGTGTACGTATACGTGCGAGACCAGTAGAAAATTCGATGTGGATAATATATATATATATCAAAATATACAGATATATTCAAAAACAAAACAAAACAAAACGCTTATACACAGAAATATAAATCAGAATGCCCAAGATTTATGGCAGAATTAGTATTCCTAGATAAAAACAGTACATAAGTCTATAACAGCTATTTAGGTCATTTAAAGTTACTGATTTAAAACTAAGTGCTATTTAAATCTAGAGAAAGTATACGCTAGCCTATGAAGGCAAAATACATTACGCTCCTTAAGATTATTCATAATAGGTAGATTAGCTTTGATAATAAAAAAAATTTCATTGATGCATAAAGAGCATTTTCTAGTTCTATTATTATACGCTGGTGCAGAAGTAAGTATTTTCCAAAGTGAATTAAAATCTATATTCTTGCTCTTAAGCTCACATATACATATATATATATATATATATATATATATACGACAAGTCTCTTTCAGTTTTCGTCTACTAAATTCACTCACAAGGTTTTGGTCGGTCCGTGGCCATAGTAGAAGACACTTGCCCAAGTTTCCACGCAGTGGGACTGAACCTGGAACCATGTGACTGGGAAGCAAGCTTCTTACTACACACCCACACCTTGTGAAATCTTGCAGATACTTGTATGTAACATTATCATCCTTTCAGGTTCATGAATAAGTATTAGAATTAATGTACCAAGGTTAAAGTCAGTTCACTATAACTCTCTTCATTTTCCTCCAACACTTCGTCAAGACGAAAAAGCGTGAAGGAGAAGAAGGAGGAGAAGGTGGGGGTGAAAGAAAAGCATCCTTGTGCCGTATTAAAAATGCAATTAGTATATAATTTCTTGTCAAAATATCTGAAATAATAGAATCAAATAGAAGGCATTGATGAAACAAAATGCCATTGATTCAAGGAGGAGCGGGAGTTATTGTTGCCAGCAGCGGCGGCGGCGACGGCTGCGATGATGGCGGCAGCTGCAGCGGCTGCAGTGGTTGTGCTGGTGGTACGATAGTGGTGATCTGATAATTGCAACAGGGGTTAGGTTGATGTGGTGGCAATGATGGTAGTAGTAGTAGTAGTAGTAGTAGTAGTAGTAGTAGTAGTAGTAGTAGCAGTAGTAGTAGTAGTAGTAGTAGTAGTAGTAGCAGTAGTAGTAGTAGTAGTAGTAGTAGTAGTAGTAGTAGATGAGGAGCTAAATGCGGTAGGAGTAGTGATATGACCGAGATGATAGTGGCGGTGGAGTTAGTGGTTGTAGTGGTGACCAGAGGACAGCAGAGCCGCCGGCGCCGCCCCGGAGCAACTCTTGACATTGCCGTCCATACCCCGCCCCGCCCTCTACAGAGACAGAACCATAAAAGCGTCACCCAGAGAGGACCGCACCCCCACCTCATCATCCTATCGCGTCTCCTCCACCTTGCTAGCTACTGAGCTGTACTAGTAAAGGTTTGTTGATGGTGGTTGTGGTCGCAGTAGAAGCGACATGGCGGCAGGGATAGCGGTGGTAGTAGGGTGTTATAGTGGCGGCGGTGATGGGGTGTAGTGAAGTGACTTTGGCATCAGCTTGCTCAATCAGGATTAATCATGCGGTGTTAAACAACAGCAATAATAATCGTCTGCATGATCGCCAAAAATTCCTGAAACCATTTCAAACATCTTTAGAAAATAGGAAAGACATATCAGATAATGTAGCCCTTGATACACTATGCATCTAAAAAAACGACGGGGTGGTTACGACTAGAATGTCCTTTTTTAAAAAACAGAGCTGGCCTGGAAACTGACCTGCAACAGCAAGTGGAGGCGCAATGGTTACGGCAGCGGACTCGCGGTCGGAGGATCGTGGTTTCGATTCCCAGACCGGGCGTTGTGTGTGTTTATTGAGAGAAAACACCTAAAGCTCCACGAGGCTCCGGCAGGGGGTGGGGTGGTGACCCCTGCTGTACTCCTTCGCTCCAACTTTCTCTCACTCTTTCTTCCTGTTTCTTGTCCTCGACTTCCTACGTAGCCGCTGAGCCTGGATGCGCATTCATCCATCCGTCGATGCTATCGGTGTCGGGGGTTGATCTGCTTTCTCTTATGCGGGTCTTACGAATAGCAAAGGCCAACGTTTCGAACTTCTTCCATCTTGCGAGCTTTGGGACGAAGACCGTTCGCTCAACAGCAACAGTACCAGCAACAGCAACACATACGCTACGTTGTCATATATATATATACACACATAAATAGATGAGACACACACATCCATCCATCCTCACTGAGTTTCAATAACCCTGTAGAAGTTGAGATGCCAACAGCATAAATTCAAAAGCCATTTAGGTTTCTATCTTAATATTTATACAATTGTATCAGGTCGGTAGTTGGCAGAATTGGTTTAATAGTGGCCAAAATAGATTGCGTCATGTAGTAAAGTCTTTATATGTACCCGAGTTCAAATCGGGCCAACGTTAGATTTGGTTTTCATCCTGGGATCGATTCAGTCAAGTACTGAGGTCAATATCATTGATTATACTTCTCTCCATAAATTTGCTTCTATGTTCTCGTCTGTTTTTAATTATCTGAAGTCTTCATGTAACGAAGGAACTGGCCCCTATC
Organism: Octopus sinensis; assembly: GCF_006345805.1. Lineage (NCBI taxonomy): Eukaryota > Metazoa > Mollusca > Cephalopoda > Octopoda > Octopodidae > Octopus > Octopus sinensis. Next base: position 95,176,710 of record NC_043005.1, on the reverse strand, counting down.
ATAGATACAAAGCTTCATCGATGTAACGTAGATAACAAAATCAATTGTTGTATTTTGAATGTGAGAAAAGTCTTGAATATGCTTACTGTTCCGCTTACAGATTATATTTATAATGTATGTGTTCTTATGTATATATGTTATCCGACATTGAAACAAACAGTCCGCCGAGAGTAGGATATCAAAAGTGTCGCCGCAAAGAATAGCCAGAGGCAACCATTGTGTCGGCCACTCTAACTTGTATATAAGAGGACTACACTTCAATTCGACGAAGGAGTGCAGCAGCAGCAGCAGTGCGTAACCTGAGAACCTCAAAGTTCGCACCAGTGGGGAATTTGTGCGTTAACGATTGAAATTAGTCATCTTCTGCTCCTCTGCGTCGCTGGCACCAGCTCTCTGGATTATGATCAAAATAGAAAAGCCAGCACTGGTGAATGTTTTGCATATAGCGTCCCAAATGAACGACTAACAGGAAGAGGATCAATCTGTCCGGGCGCTTGCCGTCCCTGTGGTCGACGCCAACACGTTCCAGTTGTGATAGGAATCCGTCGGCGTTGAGACATCATCTAATAGACAAGTCATTAACATGAATTATCTGAATAATGTCTATCGTCAAAGCTGTGATATTTTCCATCAAAAGTTCTGACTCAGCCCGAGTTCACCTGAGGCTAAAACATAATAACTACCCTGCTGCAGCCCCCACCGCCATAACCAGCAACAGCAGCAGCAGCAGCAGCAGCAACAGCAACAACACAATTTCATTAAAAACGAGTATAAATTCATTCATAGGCTGGAACAATTAAATCTCTCAGACACAGATTATATGTGTGTGCATGTGTGTATGTGTGCTGTAAACAGAATATATTATGCATATATACTGCATGTAGACAAACATATATATATATACACAATATATATATACATATATATATACACACACGACAAGCTTCTTGAGTTTCCGTCTACTAAATCCACTCACAAGGCTTTGGTCGGCCCGAGGCAATACTTGATGAAACTTGCCCAAGGTTCCTCGCAGTGAGACTGAACCCAGAACCATGTGGTTGTATATGTATATATATATAATTATTCATTTTCTTATTTGAGAGCTTCGAGCAGTAACTCCAAAGATTTTTACCTACCTATCCTGGATGAACCATTACGAAGGTTTACTTGGATTATCTCCTCTTTTATCTGTATCATTGGAGAGAGAACTTTCAGGATATAAACTTATTTATAAAGAATTACTATGGATTTTCGTTCTCTTGGTTTTCCAGTTTCTCTACTCATTTCATATATTTTTATGCTCATCATTTTATAAATGACTAGCAGTGTCGCCCGGCGTTGCTCGGGTTTGTTTCGACCCTTTAGAATTAGAATTTTTGAAAAGTAAAAATTTTGCATTATGTAGCTTGTTATTTACTTTAAGTGAACATTTTTCTGGCTGAAATACACCGAAAAATGGCGACACAGCAGTCAAAAAATCGTAAGAAATGGGGATTTTCATAGCAAAGAAGCACCTTTTTGAAGTAAATAATTTTTGGTGTTGACATGGTCCAATTTGAATTTTTTTCTTCTACGGAAGGAAGAGCAAGCCTTCTTCTATCATACTCTCAATTTTGGTCAACTTGCACCGCAGGGTCTCGGAGGAGATAGTGTTAGTTGAAGGCTTCCAAACCTGCCATACACAGACAACTTCAGCTTTATACATAGAGAGATTTGATGTCTTTTGCAAGCATCTGTCCATCGTTTATTTTATTGTACAATATATATATATATTTATATACAAACGTGCATACATACATGTCCGTACACACACACATACATGCTCATATATAAAGTCATGCGCACATTCGTACCCACATACGCTCTGCCAACTTACTCCCCATGCTGCAGTGCCGCTTTCAGTAACACCTAGTGCAGTGTAGGGACATTATTAAAGATCATTTGTCTATTTGTTCTGTCAGTCATTCGCACGATTCTGATTATGGTTAAAGAAGAAGTCATCTTTTGTGTACCATGTAGTCTCCATAGTAACGAACGAGTGGATTGATCTGATCTGCTGTTGTCGACCGAATTTTCAATAGGAAAGATTGAAACAAGGAAACTCATTAGCGACATCTTGTGTCATTGTGATGAATATCGATTTGAATTCATTAAAAATGCTGTCGATGAAAGACCTTGTCAAGGTAGGAGGTACAGGTCGATATCAAGGTAGAATGCTGGCGGCTGGTGATGCCGTTCATATAACATCATTATCATCACTACCACTACTGCTTCTTTGTGTCTTTGTTAATTTGTATCAGTCATTTCGAACTAAGCCGTGACGTCCGATCATGAAACATTAAATGTTATGCAAAATAAATATGTTCCCTTTATTGTTATAGGCAGCGACAGAAAGGGCTGTCGGTGGGTGCAAGCTCGAACATACGCTTCACTACTAAAGGCCATGGATTATCTAGCTGGCAGAATCGTTGGCATGCCGGACAAAATACTTAGTGGCATTTCCTTTGACTCTTTATGTCCTGTGTTCAAATTCCGCCGAGGTCAGCTTTGCCTTTCATCCTCTCAGGGTCGACAAAATAAGTATTAGTCAAGCACTGGAGTCGATGTAATCGGCTTCCTTCTCCCATCAAAATTGTACCAAAATTAGAAAGAATGATAAAGTTTTGTCACACGTCAGAAGTGTAAAGGCTGCTTTGTCATATTTGTTCCGGCTTTCGCGTAGTGATTTCAAACTCCGCCGAGGTCAAATTTGCATTTCATCTTTTCGTGATCGATAAAATAAAGTACTAATCAAATACTGTGGTCAGCGAGTCAACTAGCTACTCCCCTCAAAACTGCTAACCTCATGTCTACACCAGAAACAAGTTTTTTTTTCCTGATTTAGGCACAAATTCAGCGATTCTGACGATTTTCTGCCTTTCGACTATCGTTTCTCATCGAAAGTCTAATGATAGTAGATTGGTAGAATCGTTAGAGCGGTCTGTACAATACCATACCATATTTGCTCCAGGTCTTGCTGTCTGAGTTCAAATCCAGCTGAGGTCAACTTTGCAATTCATCTTTTCGGTGTCGATAAAACACAAGGCAAATACTGACTGTCTGTCTGTCTGTCTCTCCCCCAAGAAGCATCTCAAGGAATTTTACGAAATTTCTGACAAGCACATAGTGATTGTCGAGGAAGTCACGTGGGGTCGTTCGTAAAATCTAATGATGTAAATAAGGAAGGATGAAAGTCTATAACTGGCCTTAAATCTCGACAGGTACGATATATATATGTATGTATATATATATATATATATATATATATATATATATATATATATATTACGGAGATGTACTCGCATAGCAAGTAATTTGATCTGAGATCGTGTGCTGAAACGAAAACAATTGCAGCGTGGAAGGTGTTTATAAGCCATTTAAGAAACACACAAAAGCCGTTCGATTCACTCCAACATTTAAGTTTAATTTGTCAAAATATTTTCGTCGCTAAAATCCGCGACCTGTTCACTGACAAAGTCCGTGCTGCATCTCATATATATATAAAGTCTGAAGAAATGAGTGATTGTCTGCTTCGGTAAAAATGCAGTTAAAAAAGAAATCAAAATATAAAAGATCATGCTTCTTAAAGAGAGATGGTTCTACCGTTTGAATGAGGAAACTTTGCTTCTGATAATTCTATGCCCGTTAACCTAATTGCTGCAGTCGAACCACTTGATATATTTATCCTAACTTCCAAAATTTGGCTTTGTGTATGAAAACGAAAGTAAAGAAAAAAAAAATGCATTGCCGATGCTCGTATTCAATGTTCCACGTGAACGTATGTAGCGTTCTACATTCTGAATTGAAATCGAAAAAGGATCGAATTACTCTTCCACTTCTCTGGGTTCGATATAACAAGTCGATTTAAGCAATTTTACTGCCCACAAATAGTCTAACAAATCGATGTTTTTTTTTATTTCGAAAGCTGAAATGTGTTAGTCAAGAAACAATAAACTTTTCCAAGGAATTGGGGGAATTAATACGAAAACCAAACAGCGTTTTGTTTTATCGGTTATCTTTTACTTGTTTCAGTCATTGGATTGCGGCCATGCTGGGGCACTGCTTTGAAGGGTTTTAGTCTAACAAATCGGTCCAAGTACCTTTTTTTTTTAAAGTCTGATACTTATTCTATCGGTCTTTTATTCTATCGTAACCGATAAGTCACGGAGACGTAAACAAACCAACACCAGTTGTGAAGCAGTGGGACAAAAACACAGACTCAAAGACACACACAAATATGTGTGTGTGTGTGTGTGTGTGTGTGTGTGTGTGTATGTATGTATGTATGTATGTATGTATGTATGTATGTGTACGACGGGGTTCCACAGAGTTTCCGTCTACTAAATTACTAAATCCACTCACAAGGTCGGGAGAAGGTATTTGCCCAAGGTGCCACGCCGTGAGACTGAACCCGATGATATAACCTTCTTAACCACTTCTTTACTATTTTTTTTTAAATGATGAAAGGAGGTTGTGGTTGTATAAACCCATGTCAAATATCGTTTGACATGATCAGAGACATTTCAGCCGTGATCATTTTGTCTTTTCACATTATCTGATGTGACTTTGTTTTAGACTGAGAGATGTGATTTGAAGGTAATTTGGTTACCATTTCTACTAGACTGCGTGATCTACTAAGCATTAGAACTGCAGATATGTTCATGGTATTCACCTTTACGTGTATGGTTGTGACCGCTTAAGAACAAATCTCGACATCAGTTTCACATTTGATTTCCTCAGTCCAAAGCGTCAATAAAATAAGTTTCAATTCAAATACTGGACTTAATTAAAGTGACTATTATATTCTGTTCCATACCAACTAAAAGTAGTGACAGGCATGTAGCCGTGTGCCAAATATTTCTAACATTGGCATAAATAAGCCCATACATTTTTACGGGCGTGATATATTT
>NC_043005.1:95151761-95166761 GCF_006345805.1 Octopus sinensis | reverse complement strand
CTGGATGACAAAGATTTCGTACTTATGTGTAAGGCTTAGGATTTGTGAAGGTGAGCAAATGACATTAAAAGATGATCATAGCTTTTTCTCATCGTATTAAGAGAATAATCTTGAAGTAAAATCATTGAGAAATGAATGAAATTACGTGTAATTATGTATGTTTTCTTTTAAAATATTTTACAGCTAAACTCTTTCCAATAAATCTTTTCCCCTTGTGCCCCTACGTTTTACAAATCTTTGTCTTTTCAAAGTTTTGATTGATATATTAATATCTGTCTTTGCAGAAATCTCCAAAGATTGTTTCGAATTTGACCGATACGTCTCGATATACGGGTTCCCATCGGGAAAGATTTGACAGTTCTGGGAAAGGTAAAGGAGCCAGTGGACGTGTTGATAGAACTGATAAAAGTGGATATGTGACTGGTTTTAAAGGTTCTGGTAAGTCAGAAAACCAAGGAACTCCTGTGAAAACTGCAACTAAAACAGGAACAAGAACGCCAAAAGATACACCTGATAAAGGTAGACTAGGGGACAAATCGAAAGACAAGACGAAGGCAAAGGCAGCTGAAAAATCCCCAATCAAAAGCCCAGATAAGTCACTCAATTCGTCTGCTCTTAAAACAGGTACAAAATCGCCAGAACTCGCACCAGTAAAAAGTCCATTAAAGTCGCCAAACTCACTACCTACAGGTAATCGTTCTCCGCAGCCGCCGAGCCCTGTTCCTGAAACCATTCCAGAAAAACTGCCAAGCCCAATTCCAATCTTAAATCCAGAGATACCTGCTGGTCCTGTTGAGGGTTTAAACTTATCAGATTCTGGTTATATTCGAGATTCAGGAGTATCGCCAGTTATATCCAATGATGGGCAAGAGAAATCTCCAAACGATGTGAAACCTAAGAGCTCTGAAATACCAACTCTGAGCCCTGAAAAGGCACAATCTATGATACCAAGCAGAAGCCCTGATATATCTCCCAACAAGTCACCAACTAAAATTCCAAATGTGTTATCAAATACATCTCCTAATAAGAGCGCCGATAAAGCTCCATCAATGATCCCAACTAGGAGCCCTGATATGTCTCCTACTAAAGCCCCAACAAAGAGCTCAGATTCTTCACCAAGTATATCTCCCAATAAGAGCCCAGAAAAGGCTCCGTCTATGATACCAACTAGAAGCCCAGACGCACCTCAGAGTATAATCCCTACAAAGAGCCCAGAAAAATCCCCAACAATGATACCAACGAGAAGTGCTGAAAAGTCTCCTAGCATGATTTCCATTAGCCCAGAAAAATCTCCTAGTTTCGTAGCAATGAGTTCTTCTGGACCTTCGTCGAGTCCTTCACCACAAAGCTCCCCTGAAAAGTCTCCAGTGATGAATATTACTGATAAATCTCCTCAGACTTCCCCAGCGATTAACTCGTTTGAAATGAAGAATGGGAAACCAGCATGCATGATTCCTGTCAAGTCACCAGTGAAATCCCCAGTTTCACCAGCAGGAGGAGACAGTAGTACTTCTGAGAAGATAGAGGATATCTCCCCCGAGAAATCTCCTCGATAAATCGATGAACTGAAAATCTCCGTGGATCGTTAACTATTTAAATTATTTATGGCTAAGTTAATATATATATATATATATATGTGTGTGTGTGTGTGTGTGTGTGTGTATACATATATATACACTTATATACATATACATACATATATACATACATACATGCATATATATATATATATATATATATATATATGTACATATATATATATATATATATATATATATATATATACATACATGCATATATATATATATATATATATATATATATATATACACAAATTAGTATATGAACTCCATATAAATCAATTTTCTTAACTTTTGCTCCATCACTTTGGATTCCTGCGTATTATTTATATGTGAGTGTACTGTAGAATGCAGCCAGGTGTTCGTTAATCCCCTGACCACGGATTTAATTCTATATATGATGTGTAAGTGTAGTGTTGTTTCCAACTTGGTGTCTACACAAAGGTACCTCACATGACCTAATGTTCAGTGTTAGAGATATAATCTATAGTTGACACCCAATGGTCTTGTTTTCTGTTCTAGAAACTTTTACAGTACTCTTCTACGATAGCTACTTGCTCTTAATTTTAAAACTCTCTGTGATCATATACAAGGGCATAATCACATACACACACACACACACACACACACACACACACACACACACACACACACATATACACACATACATACACACACAAATACATATGCACTTATACAACGCGTATACGTACGTAAACCATCTCAGGTATGTACGCATGCGCAAACATGCAGATACATATAAAATCTTTCAAACTCACTAGAAAACCATATCCAATAAAATCGAACACATAAGTTTATATTTATTATACACACATATATTATATTATGTGACCATCACCACAGAAACATACACATCCGTACACATCTATATGCCTTCCATCTTCCTTCTAATACATACGCATATTTATATAGAGCTTATCTATATCTACGCATGTATATATATGTTTATATACACTTATCTATACATATACATAAGTATTATACATACGTATATATATATACGCATGTATATAAGTATGTATATATATATATATATATATATATATATATATATATATATATATATATATATATACTTATATACATGCGTATATACATATATACATACATATGCATGTATACAAATGCGTATGTAAATATATATATATATATTTATATATTAGTATATATACTCATATATGCATATTACATAAATGCGTGTATATATTTATATATGCATGTATAAATATTTTTACAAATACACGCACACATACACACACACGCACACATACATACGAATATACACGCATACATATATACATATATATGAAACGGAAACGAAAATGAAGAGAATAAACGGCTTCTGGCTTGAATGTGCAGACACACACACACACACACACACACACACACACACACACGCTCTCTCTCTCTCTCTCTCTCTCGTTTATATAAATAACACAGGAATATAAATACACAACACATGCATATACATGCCTTTGTATGCTCATTAAAATATCTTTAAAAATATATATATAAACGCTTCGCTATAAAATTATCAATTCCGATTAAATTATTTTAAAACATTCAAGAAAGCTGATGAAATAGTTATTTATATGAAAATATATAACTTCAACGCTAAATATGATTTGCTTCAATATATTTTTCTTCACATACGATTCTTCCCCCTCTTTCATCCCCCTTCATTCCAAAAAGTCTTAGAAAAGAAAAGAAAAGATAAAAACATATTATAAACGAATTAAATGGTGTATCTTTTTTTCATCTCCAAAATGTTTACATTGTTTCTGAAGAACAAAATAGAGGAGAAAAGGGGGACAGAGAGGGAGAAAGGGACTTGTGAGTGAGAGAAAGAGAGGGGAAGGGAGAGAGAGGGAGTGTGTGTTAGATAGAATGAAAAAGAAAGAGAGAAAGAGAGAGGGAGTGGGGAGCGAGATTGAGAGAGATGGAAGAAAATAATGATGAAAGTGGATGAAAACAGTGCTGTTGATACGGAAGAGTTTCTGACATTGTACTGGAATCATCAGAAGAGCCAATACCTCTGAGTAGCTTCTGCAGTTTCTATGTGGGGCAAAGCATCTCTGATGCTTATTTCACTTGGAATAAAATTGGAAACCAGCAAAATAATAGGTAATGTAAAATTCTGTCTTGGTTTGTTTGATTCGCCGAAACGAAAGAGCAAAATACTTCAAAATAGGTAAAACGTGCACATGTTCAATCTTTTAGAATTTTTTTTTCGAAACACCATTCACCATTCGGATTTATATGTTTTGAACACTCTCGAAATTTGTGCAAAATGAACATTCCCCAACACCGCCTTTTTTTTCTTTTTTTTCTTATTTTCTGAGAAAGAGGACAAAAAACAATGTGGACTTTCTTGTTTCGGTTATCTGAATCACTGATGCTCAAAATATAAAAATCCAAAACACCGTCTTGAATAAATAAATAAATAAAGGACTTGCACGATTCACCTATTTTGAAGCAGTTTACTTATACATTTCGATAATTCAGGTAAGCCAAATTAGATTTTGTACATTCCCATAAATGTTGGTCCCAATTTTAATTATTAATCTGCTTTCAACCACTTTACTAGGAAAATAAATAAAATAAAATAAAATAAAATAAAATAAAATAAAAAGCGAAACAAAATTCCGAGATTCTTGAATTCCTGAACCGATGCACGTTTATTCATTATTATTTATTTTTATTTATGTCACTGCTTTGATTTTTTCATAACACCTTTTTCTGTTTGAATGTTGTGCGCATGCTCACAGTACCGTCGTCAAGTATTCTTTTCTACACTAGGCACAAAGCCTGAAATTTGGTGGGAGGTGGCCAGTCGATTAGATCGACCCCAGTGCGCAACTGGTACTTAATTTATCGACCCCGAAAGGATGAAAGGCAAAGTTGACCTCGCCGGAATTTGAGCTCAGAAAGTAGCGGCAGACGAAATACCTATTTTTTTACTACCAACAAGGGGCTAAACACAGAGGTGACAAACAAGGACAGACAAACGGATTAGGTCGATTATATCGACCCCAGCGCGTAACTGGTACTTAATTAATCGACCCCGAAAGGATGAAAGGCAAAGTCGACCTCGGCGGAATTTGAGCTCAGAACACAAAGACAGACGAAATACTACTAAGCATTTCGCCCGGCGTGCTAACGTTTCTGCCAGTTCGCCGCCTTCCGTATTCGAGTATTTACTCGATCTTTTTGATTCCTCTACTCATTCCAGTCTGGTACTTATTTAAACGAATATCAGTTTGTCCAACTACTAAGTGACGGGATATAGAGGGATACAACTTTATATATATATAATATAAATTAAAGATAAAACCACTATTATGCAACTCAAACAGTGATAGACATAAACCAATACATAAATAACAAATAATATATATTTTTATAAAATATATATCTTATAACTAGATCTCAAAAAGTATAATATGAATGATAAATATATAATATGATAAGTAAAAACACTACAATTAAATTCGAATTACAATTAAGTTTGATTTAAAATTAAGTTTAAATTATTATTATTATCATCAGTATTATTATTATTATTATTATTATTATTATCATTATTATTATTATTATTATTATTATTATTATTGAGTGAGCGAGCAGAGCATGCCATCAAAGTGACACTGGGGTAAAATATACGAAGCCCAGTATACCCATCATGACTACCCGTCTGATAAGAGTACACCAGGCACATGCATCACAACCATATGTGCGCGACATGGTGATCTCATATCAAGATAAACAGCACATGACCTTGCAGGTGGAGCCCAGTTAGAATTTTCTTCAAATCGAGTAACCCATCCCGCTCAAAAGGTCCCTGAATAAGGGTTGTTTAAGGACGTTGAACGAAACACCCATGTTTCCAGAGGTGAATTATTCAAACCCCAAAGAATCCCTCTCAACACATGGCTAGGATGCTCCCCCACTACTTCTGCTCGTGATCAGAGATGCACATATCGTCAGCCACTAAGGGACATGCTCAACTGGTTAAGGCCAAACAACTGACAAGCAAATCTGTGGTATTGAGCAGAATATTTGCTGTAGCCCATCTTTTATACGAAGACAAAACAATGCACATGATAACACTTCAAATCAGTTAAGATCAGAAGCCATGAGAGCCACTGCCTGGTACTGCATCAGGGCATTATTATTATTATTATTATTATTATTATTATTATTATTATTATTATTATTATTATTATTATTATTATTATCATTATTATTATCATTATTATTATTATTAAACAATGAACACCAAGGCTATATATTAAGTTGGAAAGAAAGTCCTGTAGCAATTTTGACACGATCACTTTGAGGGTAATTTTTCAATATTCGCGGTAAAATAATCATTAAGTTTTATTCTATTGTTTTTTTTTTCTTTGGAAATTACTTTATACGATAATGATTAAGTTCGTATCGATTTTGCCCTGCTAAAATGTGTTTAGATCAGATCTGCATTAGATACGGCAGGCTGTATGAATTTAAAACAATGGAAAGCGACAAGAAGTAGTCGCCCTGTCTGTGGAAATAAAGCTTTAAATGTCTGGACTTGCCAACAATGTTTTGGCCACTTTCAATGTTTTCTCGACCTGGACGACCAAGCTCTATCAATACTGAGGTTCTATGTTTAGTCCCCTGTGGGCAATAAAGAAATAAATATTTTTCCTATTTTAAGGCGGGGATCTGGCAGAAACGTTAACACGCCGGGCGAAATGCTTAACGGATTTCGTCTGTCTTTACGTTCTGAGTTTAAATAGCCTTTCATCCTTTCGGGGTCGATAAATTAAGTACCAGTTGCGTACTGGGGTCGATCTAATCGACTGCCCCCCCCCAAAAAAAAAAATTGGGGGCCTTGTGCCTAGAGTAGAAAAGAATATTGTCGTTTACTATTGTTGTTGCTGCTGCTATGTTCGTTATTGTTGTAGTTAGCGTTGTCGTTAGAAAATGTGATGATTCCTTAAGGAATTATGAAATTCGTACTTCCTTCCATATGTGTATATTCGCAGTCACCTTCTATAATGACTGTTTATACCTATTTCTTTACTACCCACAAGGGGCTAAACACAGAGAGGACAAACAGGGACAGACAAACGGATTAAGTCGATTTATCGACCCCGAAAGGATGAAAGGCAAAGTCGACCTCGGCGGAATTTGAACTCAGAACGTAACGGCAGACGAAATACAGCTACGCATTTCGCCCGGCGTGCTAACCACTCTGCCAGCTCGCCGCCTTCTGACTGTTTATACCACCGTTTGTATGTGTGTATGTGTGTCATGTTTGTTCCCTGCTTCCGCTCACCAACCGATAGAATAAGCACCAGTCTTTAAAAAAATATGTACTGGGATCGATTTGTTAGACTAAACCCTTTAAAGTAGTGCCCCAGCATGGCTATAGATCAATGGCTGAAACAAAAAATAAAAGAATGACCTTGTGATCAAATTAGTTATCGATATTAATTCATCTCAGAGAGCAATGGATGATGGGTCGGTAAATGGCGGACAAAGTGCCTCACGGTGTTTAATTTCGTCCTTTTACATTCTAAGTTTAAATCGCACCACTGTTGACTTTGCTTTTCATTCTTTACGGAGTCGATAAAATTAAGTACCAATGAAGTACTGTGGATCGATAAAATCGATAACATTTCTTCTGAAAACATTAGCGGCTCTGAGCAAATGTTGAAAATTAGCATAAATAGATCTCTCTCTCTCTCTCTCTATATATATATATATATATATTTATATTATATATATATATATAATATATATATATATATATATATATATATATATATATATATATATATATATATATATATATATATATATATATATATATATATATATCAGAAAGTGGGGACTTAAACTATAACAAAAGTCAGGCGTGTGATTTATGAAGAAATCAATACCATTAGTTCTGAGCCGGGGTCCATACGGGCCTTGGGCGTCCATATAAGATTTGGTTGTTAAAAAGTTTAGGTGCAATAAATTGCTAATAATTTGTACAATACACAAAATATTTTAATTTTCTATACAATTCTTAATAATACTTAATGATAAAACTATAATAGGATTTTTAAAACATGGAATGGCTGGGGATGTCCAGTAGAGTAAAAGAGGAATCAAAGGAGGAGTCCATAGGCAAAAAATGGTTGAGAAACACTGGTTTAGACGATAGCTCAATTAACTGACCATAATTAAACTGAACTAATTAAATTAGTATATAATTTAGTGAGTGCTCTAATTAAGAAGAGTACGAATGAAATCTACTGCATTGTTATCCGAGAAGCAAGAATTAATTAGCGTTTATCCCTGGGATTATGTTGCTGAGTATTCATACTTTATGAAGAAGTTAAATGCATTGTCTGGGCAGAGACATTAATAAGTATGGTACATCACACACAATAATGCGATGTGGTTGTTGTTGTGATAACAACAATAGCAACGAGAGCAGCAACAACAACAATGGCAACAATAACAATATGAGGCGGTGAAAGACTATTAAAGGTAATTTCGATAAAAGGATACAGGAATATTGTCCTCTGGGAAGGATGTGTCGGTGATGTCTTCTTTGCGAGAGTCCATGCATTGGAGATGTATGGAAGAACAATGGTAGTAGTGTACGAGAGAACTCGATTATGAAGACATGACAGGCACGATGATGATGATGATTATAGGGGTTGATATGGTGGTGGTGGTCATCCTGTGGAGGGACTTTGACAATAACGATGATGACAATGTAAATTAATGAACGCAAACATTATGGTATGAATAACGATATTGACTGCTATGACGACGATGGTTGTGATGATGAAGTTGATGATGATGAGGAGGAGGAGGAGAGGAGGAGGATGACGACGACGACGAGGGCAATAACGATGACGTCACTGATTATTTTAGTACAATACGCAATGAACTATAGAATTCCTTATAGTCGTGTTAATATTGATTCAATATTGATTCCCATAATGGAACAGATTTGGATATATTTATGTTCACAGCAAACACGCAAGAGCCGATGAAGAGATTTCCTGCGGCTTTCCAAGTCATGATTGTAGAGTTATCAACAGCATACGAAAAGGCAGCGTAGTTTCTTTGAGAACTCAGCCAATCATAAATTCTTGGTCCGTCTTATTTATAGCGCCATGCTTGTGAATCTTCTTGCGGGGTTGTCCCATGGAATAAATAAAACGCGAACAACAAATTAAGAGTAATTCGGGCTGTTGTGCGGGACTTTGTGGCCTATGTTTGTGGGTGGTCCCGAGAAGCCCTGGTGTTGCGGTGGAAAGGGCCGAAACACGTACAGAACTGCTTCCTCGTCTGATAAGACATCGACTCCTGAATTTGAAGACGGAACACAATAGCACTCTCAACACACAAATGTTTACCTTAAAAAAACACCTGTTATTGATTAAACTTTGTCTTTCCGAGTTGTAGAAATGGAACACCTCCACTAAACACCCTCTCAAAGAAATAATTAGTGCTAAGCAACCTAAAATATCAGGTACAAGTAAAGAAATAAATATTTTTCCTATTTTAAGGCGGGGAGTTGGCAGAAGCGTTAGCACGCCGGGGGAAATACTTAATGGATTTCGTCTGCCGTTACGTTCTGAGTTCAAATTCCGCCGAGGTCGACTTTGCCCTTCATCCTTTCGGGGTTGATAAATTAAGTACCAGTTGCGTACTGGGGTGACTCACTACATTGAACGCTTCGACATAGTTCGAAATCGCATCGCTCGTCCTGCAAAGATATGCGTCGACCATTTAGTAGTCGACACTAGATGTTATCGAGAACAGCTATTACAAGGCGTGGGAGGATAGTGATTGGATAGTCACGTGAATCTGAAGAAGCTCGAACCGATGATGAGGATGATGGTCCTGATCATGATGATGATAAGGCGCTATCGATATAATGTTAGCGTCCTTCGATCTTTTACTCAAGATACGCCTGGTGTGTTTCCATCACAGACTTCAGACATTCCTACATCGTCAGTTTTGTACTACAAGAAGTATTTTTAGCTTGCCATTATTTATTTATTTATTTATGATTTTGTTAAGGAACATTAATGATAAATATCATTTAGACAAAGTAAATGATAGCATTAACAGCAGACTACGTCTTGAGTAGGAATTCAAGTCTGAAAAAAGACACCTTAACTTTCACCATGGTCTATGATTATGATTTTTAACCCTATTAACTTCATTACCGTTCACTGTGGAAAGCGGTTTTATATAACAACTTGTCTTTTGTTGAAAAATGTCAATGTTTGAAACTGATTTTTGTTGAGATGCATCAAGTTTTCTTAAACTTGATGCATCTCAACAAAAATCAGGCAAAGGGACTTGCAGAAAATAACCAGTTTTCTTTGTGGTAAATATTTAACATCTTTACAAGAATAGCCATGAAATTTAATTTCGCAGTTGAAGGGTTAAACATTATTTCACGAAACAAAATTATATTCCAAAAATATCTTTTTTTGTTTTCCTTCTATCTGGCCTTGACAGATTAACAAAGTTTCAAATCATCTCAGAACATCTGGTAACTGGTATCAGTTACTGAGTAGATTTTCAACATAGGAGACGATCTGTAAATTGGGTTGATACCCATGATGAGAACAACATTAAAGTTGCTGAGTCAAAGGAGACGCTGTTTCCCTCAGTACAGGTGCACCCCTGTATATTATTAAGCACTTACAATTCGCCCTTAATAATAAAAAGATACTCTCTCTCTTTCTCTGTCTGACTGTGTCTCTCTCTCTCTCTCTCTCTCTCTCTCTCTCTCTCTCTCTCTCTATCTATCTATCTATCTATCTATCTATCTATATCTATCTATCTATATATCTATATATCTATCTATCTCTATCTATCTATCTATCTATCTATCTATCTATCTATCTATCTATCTATCTATCTATCTATCTATCAATCTCCGGTTATATAGTCAGGGAAAATTACGGGAAGGCTACAGCCGAGGCGCTTTTGATGGTAGATCCTATCCTTCAAGGCCGACCAGAACCTAAACAACAACAATAACAGGAACATTGATTTTGAAAAAGCCCTTCTGTTACACTGCAAAGTTTTATCGAAGATGACTGAATTTCTTTAAGATTAATTATACGCCAGTATAAAGGATAGCAAGCTGGCAGAGTCGTTAGCATGCTGGGCAAAATGCTTAAAGCATTTTTTACGGCTTTATGTTCTAGCTGTTTTGCAACCATGGGGTTTGGGGTTCACTCCCACCATGTGTCACCTTTGGCAAGTGTCTTCTGAACTAATTAATGCCCTGGGACGGAATTCGGTAGACAGAAGCTTTGTGGAGGCCCGTCGTATATATGCATGCATGTGGGGAGAGTTTGTATGTGCGTGTGTGTGCGTGCGTACATGTGTGTGTGTGTGTGTGTGTGTGTGTATTCGACACCCCTACGATCGCTTGACAACGGGTGCTGACCCCCATAACTTAGCTGTTCAGCAAAAAGGTGTGATAGAATAAATATAATACTTTAAAAAAAACCCATAAGTACTGGGGCTGGTTTGTCCGACTAAACCTTCCAAGGAGGTGCCCCAACATATCCGTCGTCTAATGAATGAAACAAATAAAAGATTAAAAAAAAAGATATTGATAAATAATCCCTTGTATGTTCTGATATCGAATCCTCCCAATATCTCTTAAGCCTTTCCTCCTGCCAGGGTCGACGAATTAAAATGCCAGCAAAGCACCGGGTTTGTTATGCTTCAGAATACACGGTCTTCTCTAAATTTATCGCCGTGTGCATTTGCTAGACAACAGTTTTATAGTGTTGACGTCATTCGCTCTTTTAGCCAAGATAGGTCTGGAGAGTTTCCATCAGACTGACTCCGTTAATTCTCACAGCGTCTATACTGTGTAGTATACAGTATATTTAGCTGGCCTTTCGTATTTTCTTTTCTGTTCATGTTTGTTAAGAGGAAATGTCATTTAACGTACTAAACATATTAAAGAGAAGTGATATCAGTAAACTTAATGATACAACTTGAGGAAAAAATTCAAATCTGGAGAAGACGCACAAAAATGTTAGACTGGATTCCATTTTACAAACCTATACAGAAGTATATCTGGAATTTTATTCCCCGCCTGTGGCTGACTAACATTTGTTTCAAGACACTTGACATATATCCTAAGATACTTTAGAACATTCTCTAAAGAATTTTTGCTTTATTGTCTTCATGAAAATATAACTTTGAAGGAAATAATCTAACTTGTTATTTATTTATTTATTACAATTTATAAAGGGTTATGCCCAATCCCTGTTTGAAGTAAGTACACCGTTGATTGAATCGAAAGCAGTGTATTGCGAGTACTTAATTATCAATCTTGGAAAGAAATAATAATAATTCTGGGTTCGGTCCCAGTGTCTTCTACTATAGCCTCGGGCCGACCAAAGCCTTGTGAGTGGATTTGGTAGACGGAAACTGAAAGAAGCCCGTCGTATATATGTATGTATGTATATATATATATATATATATATATATATATATATATACAAGATAAGAAAATGGAGAAATACATCTAAATCAAATATCAATTACCAGATAATACTCAATCACATACTTTATTAAACCACCACATAAGAGACTGTAGGGTTAGATATAAAAAGCAGAACAAATCAGTGTACATAAAGGAATGTACATAAAAAAGTGTACATAAAAAAGTAATGTTGTATAATAAGTAGAATATATATAAAAGAGAATATAAATATAAGTAAATATAAATATAAGTATAGATTACATCTTAAAGCTGTTTCGGCCATGTAGATAAGTATGTCTCATTTTACCAATATTAGCCCTTTATGGTAGGTTAATATATAGATATAAATGAGACATTTACAGAAATATCATAAGGCCTCTTCGGAGATTATGTAATATAAATCAGTCTACATATATACCCACATGGGTGTGGGTGCATACCCATAATACAACATATACATATACATATGAGTGCATATACTCACACTCTTATACATATAAAAATAAACATATACATAATGATATAAGTAAATAATATAAATTAGTAAACATATATATGTGTTCTACATCCAATGTCTCAGTTTTTCGACTCAATATTGTGATAATAAACATACACAAATTAGTACCTCGATGCAAATATACATAGTCAATAGTACGTTATATTGCTTCGTGTGTGTGTGTGTGTGTGTGTGTGTGTGTGTGTGTGTGTATCTTTGTGTGTCTGTGTTTGTCCCCCCCCCACCAACATCGCTGACAACCGATGCTGGTGTGTTTACGTCCCCGTAACTTAGCGGTTCGGCACAAGAAACCGATAGAAT
This sequence comes from Octopus sinensis, assembly GCF_006345805.1. Classification (NCBI taxonomy): domain Eukaryota; kingdom Metazoa; phylum Mollusca; class Cephalopoda; order Octopoda; family Octopodidae; genus Octopus; species Octopus sinensis. The sequence goes on along the minus strand of NC_043005.1, from coordinate 95,153,818 downwards.
AAGTACTATGCTTACAAAGAATATGTCCTGGGGTCGATTTGCTCGACTAAAGGCGTTGCTCCAGCATGGCCACAGTCAAATGACTGAAACAAGTAAAAGAATAAATAAATAAATAAATAATAATAGTAATAATAATAATAATAATAATAATAATAATAATAATAACAACAACAGCAATAATGATTTCATTTATTTGCCACAAGGGCGAAGGATGAGGGGACTATACAAAGACAGACATAAAATGTTGGTGTTTACATATAATGAAATGATAAAAAAAAAGTAAGTATAAACGGTATACATTGAAAAAGATGGAATATATATATAGCATACAAAGGTTTAAAGAAAAGGTGGGGCTGGGTGGATGATAGAGATGTAACCCTCGTGATACAGCTCAAGATTAAGCGATAAAACAGACAACTTGAGAAAATATGTGTATGGGGTGAAGGTGTCAGCAAAATGGAGTCTGTAAAATTTGGAACGTGACACATATTGTTGCGGAATGTTCTAAGTTGGCAGAGGGAGAGGGTAAGAAATGACCAAGTGGTGAAAGTTTTGCAGTGGAAACCTTGTCAGAAATGGGGATTTGAAGCGGAAGGTAGATGATGTGATTCAAATGGATCGAAAGAGTGTTGGAGTCGGAGAAATGCAAAAATTTATGGGATTTTCCCATTCAAATGGATAAGAAGCTAGAAAATAATAGACCAGACATAACAACTGTAAGGGAAAGCCAAGTTGCTTACTAGTTGGTTCGTCATGTTCGTTGGGAATGAGAAAATGCAATATCGATATAGCTGCTATCAGTGAGATCGATTGCTAGAATATGAAAATATTCATTGATATAAGGTATACATTTTTGGGAGATGGGAATCGAGATTATTTCAAGAATTGCCTCAAGAGGTGATGATTTCAAGAAATCGAGAATCAGTTTAATAAAACAATTGCAGCGTGAAAGATGGATACTAATCATTCAAAAGCTCACGAAGACTATTAACTTCTCCCAAATGTCGAAGTGAAGTTAACAATTTTCGTATGTTTTTCAATGGTTAATATGTGTTTTTCACACTGCAGCTGTTTTAGTTTCAATACATGGTCTCAGATCAAGCTTGATAAAAATTCATCCATATACAGAGCAGGAAATTTGGTCTTTGTTGGTAGACAGAGGAGCACAAATGCACAATGTTTCCGTCTTATTGGATTACATCAGTTTAATGTATTCTGCTTAAGCTTGCTTTCATGAATTGATAGTTTACATGAGAAAAAAAGAGGTACACTGATTTTTGTTTACATTAGTAAGTTGCTAAAACAAAGAAATAAAGTGATCGAAGGGAAATAACTGGAGTAGGCCAAAGGCATGGATGTAAATAATTAAGCTGAGGATGATTGACATATGCAGAAAATACATGGAGAATGTAAACAAAAACCTAACGGTATCTAATCGTGACCCTCGAAGAAAAGAAGGAATAATTTCAAGAAATTAAAAATGTATTTCACAAGATAAATGTGCATGCTTAAAACATGTTTGCGGGCAAGGGACGACCAACTAAAGATCTTGTCTCAATATTATGGATCTCATCAATGTATCAGTATTATTTGCCAAAAGTTCACATGTCTCCAAAATGTTACGAATATACACTTCATGGGCGTTGAAATGATTATATATAAAAGTACCACAAAATAAGATACAGCAGTGTTCTCCCTAACCAAACAACCGGATGTGCATCTGCACCTACATGTTAAAGTATAGTTCTGTATGTATATATATATATATATATATATATATATATATATATATATATATATATATATATATATAAATATATATATGGACCTTTGTATATATATATGAAAGTATACATACATACATGTATGTATGTATGTATGTATGTATAACCATTAGCCAACTCCATTAGAGCTTCAGAAAGATTGCATTGCGGTACTCGAAATGGCTCCTTGCATTCTTAGTGTAAATCCTGCCGAGATCAACTTTGCGTTTCATCCTTTCGAAGTCGATAAATAAAGTTACAGATACACCCTGTAATGGAATTCTCCTTCTTTGT
>NC_043005.1:95084261-95146761 GCF_006345805.1 Octopus sinensis | reverse complement strand
CAGACGGTCACCCTAATCGCTATTTCGCCCCAGTTCTTCTCCATTTGGAGGTCCGGACCGAACCAGACCACGAGCAATTTAACCGGTCCGTCGGTCCAGCGTCCCACAATAGAGACGCTGTTGGACGGCATGGGCCTGCTTCTCCAGGTGCCGAGCCGCAAGTCCACTGACTTTTCCCGGTTAATTTTTGCTCCCGTTACCGCTTCGTATTCTTTTAGTGTCTCGCCGACCAGCTCCATGTGCTGGTAGCTCGACACTATGACGGTGACGTCATCCGCGTATGCAGACACGTTCCTCCCGCATCCCAGCTCTCGTGGGATGCCCCTCAGCGTCGCCAGTTTCCGCAGTAGTGGCTCAAGAGTCAATACATACAGAAGCGATGAGAGGGGGCATCCCTGACGAACCGAACGCATGATGTTAAAAGGTCTGAATAGATTACCATTTACGCGAACTACCGAGCGGATGCCGCTGTATAAGGCAGCGATCCAATCGCGGAAAACTGGACCGAAACCAGCCGCTTTAAGGACAGCCTCCAAGTAGTGATGGTCTACCCTATCGAAAGCTTTTGATTGATCCAAATTGATCAGCGCCCCACCCATGCCAGGATTCTTGACTACCCTGTCTATGATGTAGCGCATCAGATGGAGGTTGTCATGAATACTTCTACCCGGCACGGCGCATGTTTGCGCCTTGTCGACTAGTTTCTTGATGACAAGCGCCAACCTCTCGGCTAACACCTTGGCAAAAATTTTCAAATCTGCGTTGAGCACAGTGATGGGCCTGAAATTATCTATGACGTCCCCCTTGTTTGGGTCTTTCTTAATCAGTGCCACTGCTCCTCGCTTTACAAAAGCAGGGATACTCCCGTTTTTCTGCCAGTTGCAGTAGACAGCTGCCAAGACGCCTCCAAACAAGTCTGGCATATGACAATAAAGTTCGTAGGGCAGACCATCCAAGCCTGGTGAATTGTCTCTCGCGCAGCCTGCCATCGCATCCTGTACGTCCGCAGTTGTGATATGTCTTTCACAAGACTCCGCCTCTCTTGCTGAGAGTCGTGGCAAAGCATGCAGGTAGGTACTAAAGTCCACTCTGCGTTCTGACCCACCACTTGTCCCAAACAGTTGGGTGAAGTGTTGTTGAAAAGCCTCACACATCCTTTTAGGCTCGAGCAATTCGCGCCCCTCTTCATCTGTAAGAGACTTGATGGTGGTTCTGTTGCCTCGTTGCGTCTCCTTCGTTGGGCGGTTCCAACTCCTTCGTTCTTCAGAGCACGCATCCTAGCTCTGACAACGCATCCTTCGTGTTTGGCGTTGAGGTGTTGGTCGAGGGCCAACCTCGCTGCCAGTACGTTGGACGCGATGCCATTTCTAAGTGCCTCTTCTAAACTCTTAACTAAGTCTCCCTCTATTCTATTTCGGTCTAAAGCTAGGGCTTTACTGTACCTGACTGATTCTGCTTTAATTGCTTTTTTTAGGGCATACCACCATTTGTTGTTGATGATGGTACCCGTCAACGCTCTCTTAACTAATGTGCTGATCTGGTCCCTATAAACCTGTCATGCTGTAAAAGACGCGTTCAGCGTCCAGTAACCAGGACCCTGCCTATGTGTCTTATCTAAGTCAAGTGTACAAGTCACAAACTTGTGATCTGTGTAACTGACTATATGAAATTATGGACAACCTACACTATTTTTATCTACTGTCCTACAGAATACTCTATCTAAGTACACTCTGGACGACCCGATGCGGTTACTCCATGTCCACATTGGCACATTCGGGTGGTCCAGTCGGTACCTGTCAGACAGTTGGAAACGTCTGAGCAGGTCTTTGAGGCATTTGCATCCCCTCCTATTGCTATCTCTGCCCACGTAGTCTAGATGCATGTCCAGGGTGGCATTCCAATCCCCCACTAAAAGTAAAGGACGAGACGTTCCCATGAAAGACTCTAGACGTCGAAAGAAAATTGTTCGGCCTGTTAAGGACGGTGCATAAACTGTTATCGGTCGAAAAGCACACTCATTGCTGCCATCGACATCCAGAACGACCAGCCTACCCTCCGGGTCTAGGAAAATTGCTCTTACTTTGAGGTCCAGACTCTTCCGGAGAAGCACCGCGGTGCCACCTCCGCCCATTCTCGGTAGACACGGAGAAAAATAAATGTTGAAATGTGTGCCGAAAATGTGCTGGAGTGCCCGCGAGCTGTGGAGTCTGGTCTCACTGATGGCTATGATATGCAGATTTAGTGACTTGATGTCGTTTAACAGGTAGCCTTGTTTCCAAGGCGACCCCAAGCCACGTACACTTATACTGCCTATTTTGAGCATGTTCCTATCAAAAATTGTGTTTTACACACGAAAAGATGAGAAAAAAAGAGAGAGAGAAAAGGTTACTTATTGTCCGAAAGTCCTTTGTTTTTCACTTCACAGTCTTCTCCCATGAGGTTTTTATAAAGTTTCTTTGATAAATATTTTTGAAATCTCCCAACTGCATCAGGGTAGAGAGATTTCAGGGTGCTGTGTGTGTTCTGTGTTACGTGTATTATTTTAATGTGTTGTGGTGGTGTTGTGCGTGGGTGGTTATTTGTTTTTGTGTCGTTTTCAGTTATGTTGGTGTTTGACCTAATGTATTCCATTAGGTCGTGGTTGTTTGTGTTTATGGCTGTCAACATTGTTCGGGGGTTTGATGATGGTGTGTTTGTGTTGATGTGTTCGTTTTCTGTGGATGTTTTTGTTTCGGGAGTGGTGAATCTTCTTGCTTTGATTGTTAGCTTTTCTATTCTTTTTTTCCCTATTTTTCTCTTCCCCCTGTGGCTATTTGCCACTCTTCTGTGTCTTCTTCATCTAATGACATGTCAGAGGAATCAGAGAGTGGGAGGCGAAAAGTATTGGGGTCTATTTTTGACCGTGTTGACTTTGTTGGTGGTGTTGGTTGGTGAGCGTTAGGGTGTGGTGTATGGGTTTTTGGAGGTGTTGTGTAGGGATTTTGTGTTTGTGTGATTGTAGGTATTGTTGTGGTGTTTGGGGTGTGTGTTTTGGAGGGATTTGGAGTAGTAATTATTTCTTCATTTTCGATGCTTGTCTTTTTGGTAGATGTTCTTGGTTTGGGAGTTGGTTTCTCTTTGGTTGTTGTTGTTGATGTTTCTGTTCTTGGTGCTGTTGGTGGTGTTGTTTGGTTGGGTAGGTTTGTTTCTTGTTGATTTTCTGTGACTGGTTCTTTTATTGTTCGTGCAAACTGTGGTGTGGGTAATAAAGCTGGCTTTTTTTGTTTTTTCCGGCTGCTGTTGTTGTTGCTGCTGTTTTCTTGCAGCAGATTTGCAATTTTTTTTTAGATGTTGCTCACTGCCGCATATGTAGCAGCGTGGTCTTCTGCCTTCGACAACCACATACAACTTGTGGTCTTCTGATATATATATCTGGGTGGGTATTTTGTTGATGTGTAGCAAAATTTCTACTCTTTTTCCCACCCAGTTTTTGTGTTCAGTGACCGTGGTTTGTAATTTGTTTAAATCGTCCATTTCCACACATATGGCTGATGTTAGCCATAGAGTGTCCGCTATTTGTGGAACATTGTTTAATATGACCTTAGTTACTCTCTGTCCATGGTAGCTAGGTATCATAGTAAGTTCATTCGAATGAAGAGTTAGCGTTGAGAATCGTTTTGCTAACTCTTCAGTGTGGAAAACAACTTGTATGTGCGCAAACTTGTTCCACCAGGTCACATATTCTTTGAAATTCCAGATAGGAATTCTCTGGACTTTTTGTTTTGTTGTTGATTATTTTATATATAATAGTTTTCTTTTTTTCATTTTCTAGTATTTGTTGTGGTATGTTTATTTTTACTTTGCCATTTTCTTTAGTTATTAAAGCTTTGGTATCTTTTATCTGTTGTGCAGTAAAAGATACTGTTGTCTTTTTTTCTTTTATCGCCTCGGCGAAATTTGTTATTGTTTTGTTATTGTTGTTGCTGGTGGTGATGTTGTTGTTGGCTGCAGTTGGTAAATTCGGTGTATTTGGTGTCTGATGTTTGATTGTGCAAGTAGGAAGGGGTGGAAATTTGCTTGCATAATTTGTCCCTGCGTTTGAGCAGCTTTCGGCAATTCGTTTGGTGGTCGCGGTCTTTTGTTTCTCTCCTTCAGTTCTTGGTGCTGGAGGAAACAAGGTCTGAAAGGAATTGCTGTTGTTATTGTTGTGAAAACAAGCTATGAAAGCAAAAGATTTTATATATAATCACGGTTGAAATTGCCCCTAGGGGCAAAATCCCCTCCGGAAAACCCACCCAGACGAAAGCTGGGTGTCTTACACACTCCGTGTGCAAAAATTGAAACGAAACTTTTTCAAAATCACAATAAAAAAAACAATTAACTTACGAGCCGATCTGTCAATGAATACTATCGATCGAGATAGATAGATAGATAGATAGATAGATAGATAGATAGATAGATAGATAGATAGATAGATAGATAGATAGATAGATAGAGAAGGAGAGAAAAGAGAGAGAGAGAGAGAGACAGACAGACAGACAGACAGACAGATATATAGATAGATAGATAGATAGATAGATAGATAGATAGATAGATAGATAGATACATAGATAGATAGATAGATAGATAGATAGATAGATAGATAGATAGATAGATAGATAGATAGACAGACAGACAGACAGACAGACAGACAGACAGATAGATAGATAGATAGATAGATAGATAGATAGATAGATAGATAGATAGATAGATAGATAGATAGATAGATATGTTTCTTTATTATCCACACAGGGCTACACACAGACGGGACAGATTACAAAGTAGAGCTTTTCTTTTTTTGGAGAAAAAAAAAAGTGGGGTAGGTTTTCGATCAAAAGGGATCGTAAAAGGGAAAAAAGAAAGAAAAAAGGAAAAAAAAGGAAAAGAAACAAAAGAAAGGAGAAAAGAAAAAAGGAGAAAAAAAACAGGAAAAAAGGTGGAAAAGAAAAAAAAGAAAAAAAGGGGGAAAAGAAAAAAAAACAAAAATAGGGATCGTATATCACAGTGTCATGATGTACGGTATAAAGGGGAAGCAGATAAGGTTTATCCGTGGGAAGAAAAGCCTACGGAAAAGACCACGGTAACCTCGGTCAATATTGTTCCATGTTACCACATTTGTTTGCAAGTGGGTAACCCTCTGTTTTCAATTTCCGGGTTCATAGGATTGTGCACAAGGTGGCTTCGTCATTCATACGTGCCATCCTTGCTACATTCACCCATCTTTTTTTAAAACATTCGTAAGACAAAACTTGCTTCTCTACTCTCACTTTCCTTTTCAAGTGATACTTGAAGAAGTTGATGAGAGATTGACCAGAGGGGAAAATGTTAGTCTCCAATCCTTTCAGACGCGTCCACCAAATACATTCTTTCGCCATAGCCACAAGGATGATGAAAATAGCTCTTCCTTCCCGTTTGAAGGAAGGAAGAGTGACAATATTGACGATAGACTCGGCCGATAGGCAGACTCGTCCCACACGTGACAGCACTTGTTCGACATAAGCCCACAGGTCGGAAATTGTTGGACACTGCACGATTGCGTGCAGAACGGTTTCGTCGCTCTGACCGCATCTCGGGCAGGTCGGCCCCGTGTTTCTCGAGCCGTGTCTGTAGAGCTTATCCCGAACGGGTAGCGCTTCTCGGTAGCACTGCCAGGCCAGGGATCTCTGGAAGTTGTCCATGGGCCCTGGCCCGAAAGTCGTCCTGAACAGGCGGGTCAGGTATTTCTCGTCGACGTCTAGGTTCGCCCCGAGCTCGTCGTCGTACCTCCCCTCCACTAATCCCCTATAGAATGCTTGGGTTGTGTTGGAGTCACTCAAGGTCGACCCGGGACGGCATAGTTGCTTGAGAGCAACGCGACACTAGCGGTGCCATTCGCCCTTCCTCGGCCTCTTTTTGATCCACGACTGCAGTTCGGTCATGGAGACGAGCTGCGGGAAAGCGCAACTCACAAACGGCGACCACACCTGTTCACCGTCGTCTACGTAGAGCCTGAGTCTCAGCGCGTGTCTGCGCATCATCAACCACGGCATGCCCAACCTCCATTTAACGGGTGTTGACAGCAAATGGATCGCTTGACCATCGGGACGCATCCTTTCCACAAGAAGCGAAAGAGAATGCGTTCTAGTTTGGTGATGGTAGGGTCGGGACAAGGCACGACGGTCAGGCGGTAGTAGATGAGGGACGCGATGTACGAGTTCGCCACCTCCGCCCGACCTTTTAAGGACAGTTTCCTCTCGGCCCATTGCCGGGCGAGAGTGACCACCCTACTCGTTATCTCGTTCCAGTTCTTCTCCATTTGGAGGTCCGGACCAAACCAGACCACGAGCAACTCGACTGGACCGTCGGTCCAGCGTCCCACGACGGAGGCGCTGGTGGACGGCATGGGCTTGCTTCTCCAGATGCCGAGTCGCAAGCCCACTGATTTTTCCCGGTTGATTTTCGCTCCTGTCACCGCTTCGTAGTTTTTCAGTGTCTCGCCGACCTGCTCGATGTGCTCGTGGCTTGACACTATGACGGTGACGTCGTCCGCGTATGCAGACACGCTCGTCCCGCATCCCAGTTCTCGCGGGATTCCCCTCGGAGTTGCCAGCTTCCGCAATAATGGCTCGAGAGTCAATACGTATAGAAGCGACGAGAGGGGGCATCCCTGACGAACCGAACGTGCGATGTCGAAAGGTCTCGATAGATGTCCATTTACGCAAATTACCGAACGGATGCCTCTGTACAAAGCGGCTATCCAGCCGCAGAAGATGGGACCGAAACCAGCCGCTCTGAGGACAGCATCCAAGTATCGATGGTCTACACTATCGAAAGCTTTCGATTGATCCCAAACTGATCAGCGCCCCACCCATGCCAGGTTCCTTAACTACCCTGTCTATGATGGAGGTTGTCATGGATGGTCCGGCCCGGCACGGCGCATGTTTGCGCCTTGTCGACCAGTTTCTCGATGACAAGCGCCAACCTCTTGGCTAACACCTTGGCCAAAATTTTCAAGTCTGCATTAAGCAGAGTGATGGGCCTAAAGTTATCTATTACATTCCCCTTGTTTAGATCTTTCCTCAGCAGTGTTAGTTAGTTAGTTAGTTAGTTAGTTAATTTGGCTCAAAAGCAAATAGCAAGGCCATGTAGGGGGACATGGAGTTAAGTACAGGGTGGTGTTCATGTAAAGAGTTCAGGCCACTTGAGGTCAAGGGAGACTTTGAACAAAGCGGTCGTCGGCATCTTCACCATCTCGTCTGGCAGCTTGTTCCACGGATCCGCAACCCGCACGGAGAAAGCTCCTCTCCTTCGATTGAGATGAAATCGTCGCAGGTAGAGCTTTTCGGAATGACCCCGCAGCCGACGCTCTGGAGCAGGAGTGAAGAACAGCTCTTTCGAGGGGTTACACTTTCCGCTTATGATGTTACGGCGCCTCGGCTCACAAAACCAGGGATGCTTCCGTTTTGCTGTCAGTTACAGTACACCGCTGCCAAGACGTCTCCAAACAAGTCTGGCATACAACTGTAAAGCTTGTAGCGTAGACCATCCAGGCCCGGCGATTTGTCCCTCGGGCATTCTACCATCAAGTCCTGCACTTCCGCCGCCGTGATGGCACCTTCGCAGCGGCCTGCCTCTCTTGTCGAGAGTCGTAGTAGGCTGTATAGGTAGGCGCTGAATTCCACCCTACGTTCTTGCCCGCTACTCGTCCCGAACAGTCGGGCAAAATGCTGTTAAAAGGCCTCACACATTTTACTTGGCTCGAGCAATTCGCGCCCCTGTTCATCTACCAGGGACCGAATGGTGGCTTTGTTGCCCTGTTGCGCCTCTGCCACCCGGGCCTCTCTCGCGGCTCCAACACCTTCGTTCCTTAGAGCACGCATCCTAGCTCTGACAACACACCCTTTGTGTTTGGCGTTGAAGTGTTAGTCGAGGGCCAGCCTCGCCGCCAAAACGCCGGATGCGATGCCGCTTCTAATTGCCTCTTCTTGCTTCTTAACTAGCTCACCCTCTACTATAGATAGATAGATAGATAGATAGATAGATAGATAGATAGATAGATAGATAGATAGATAGATAGATAGATAGATAGATAGAGCATACATATCTTTTATGTGAAGCCTACGAAGATGCCTCTACAGATAGATGGATAGATAGATAATCTCTCTCTGCAGAAAATTTTAAGACTTACAAAAGTTGTCTCCCTTGCATTATAGCTAACACGTTAACAAAGGTGACTGCCTGGTTCCTAGGCCAGCATCTAAATATGTCTGTCTCTGTCTGTCTGTCTGTCTGTCTGTCTGTCTGTCTGTCTGTCTCTCTCTCTCCCCTCTCTCTCTCTCTCTCTCTCTCTCTCTCTCATGTTGCAATGGAGAGGATGCCGGTTGCAGACACGCGTACCCTTAACGAAGATCCCGGGGAGACGGAATTTGACAAGCTAGTGCCAGCTGAGTGGACTGGAGCAACATGAAATAAAATGTTTTGCTCAAGGACCCAGCACACTGCCGGGAATCTAACTCGTAACCCTATGATCGCGAGGTGCGTAACCTAACCACTAAGCCACGCACCTTCATACATACATACATACATACATACATACATACATACATACATACATACATACATACATACATACATACTACCTACCTACATACATACATACATACATACATACATGCATACATGCATACATGCATACATTTTCTGTGTGAACATGTCTTTATAATGCTTAGATATTTGTGCACGCACGAGCGTGCGTGCATGATTACTTTTTGCATATATGTCTTTGTAGGTGTACGCAACAAAGTGTGCGCATACATGCATATATTCATTTAAAGAATCTCAAGTGGACAATGTTTGGAATGTCTTTTTGAAATTGAACTCAGAATGTAAATGTGTATAACTAAAAACGGTAAAGCATTGGTCCCCAACCTTTCTTTTCACAATTTTTCTATGGAATTACAATAAAGTGGATAATATATATTTTAATTATTCAATGCATAATTCATACATACATACATACATACATACATACATACATACATACATACATACATACATATATATATATATATATATATATATATATATATATATATATATATATATATATATACATACATATACATACTACATATTAATATGCATACCTATATATATATATATATATATATATCTCTCTCTCTCTCTCTCTCTCTCTCTATATATATATATATATATATATATATATATATATATATATATATGCACACATGCACACATATACGATGCAAACTTCACCCTGAAGGCTGCGACAGTCAATAGAACAGAAATGAAAATTAAATATTTATGCTTTCTGAACGGCTCGGTACGAGATGAACTAGAGTTCGATGGTTGGGAGCCCTTGTTGTAAAGCACTTATTCAAACGCATGATAGAATATTCCAATCCATAAAGGCGGTGAGCTGGCAGAACCGTTAGCACGCCGGGCGAAATGCGTAGCCGTATTTCGTCTGCAGCTGCGTTATGAGTTCAAATTCCGCCGAGGTCGACTTTGCCTTTCATCCTTTCGGGGTCGATTAAATAAGTACCAGTTACGCACTGGGGTCGATATAATCGACTTAATCCGTTTGTCTGTCCTTGTGTGTCCCCTTTTTGTTTAGCCCCTTGTGGATAGTAAAGAAATAGGTATTTCGTCTGCTGTTACGTTCTAAGTTCAAATTCCGCCTAGGTCGACTTTGCCTTTCATCCTTTCGTGGTCGATAAATTAAGTACCAGTTACGCACTGGGGTCGATGTAATCGACTGAATCCCTTTGTGTGTCCTTGTTTGTCCCCTCTATGTTTATCCCCTTGTGGGCAATAAAGAAATAATAATATTCCAACCCATAAAAATTAAGTCAGTGAGGTAGGGAAGAGATGATAAAGGGAGATAACTAGGACCACACTATTGAACACGGTATATTTCAAAACCAGAGTTGTCTATTTTAATGACATCACATAAGGCAGACAATCGGCAGCGTTGTCAAAGCTCAGAAAATGTGGGGTAGAATTCATTGCGGCATTCGTTTCGGTCCTCAGTCAAACCCCTCCGATTTTAAATTTGCTTTTTATCCTTTAAGGGTCAGTAAATAAAGTACTGTTCAACAACAAAGTGTTAATCTCTCTCTCTCTCTCTCTCTCTCTCTCTCTCTCTCTCTCTCTCTCTCTCTCTCTCTCTCTCTCTCTCTCTCTCTCATTATTGAACCAGTGTCATTATATTGTGTCACACTCTGATTTACTCTGAGAATTACGGTGCACTGGAATACTGAACGAAAGAAAACATGGCTTAGATAAATAGTCTTGAAGTCCAATATGTTAAGAGCAAATAATTATATACCATCAGGGCTACGGGGTCCTTACATATAGTTTCTTGATAACTACTTTGTTTAAACACCCTGTCATCCTTCCTTAAAATTGCACCTACCCGTTAATAAATTGTAGTATCCCCTAGACTTTTCTAGATCACACTTTGGATCTTTTCGGTTTGAACGGCAGTTTTTAACATAATTTCTAGGTAACTAAAAAAATTTTAACTTCATATACTGGTAGAATGTGTTTATAAAACATCTTTTTCTCTTGGCTTTTTTGAGAAATTTGTAAGATATTTGTTGTGTTTTTTCTTCAATTTCTGCAATTTCAACCAATCAATTACGTCCATTGAGGTAAAAAAAAACATTCTGTGTCACATGGATATGTCCCTCGTTTAAGAAACAGATTGAGTTTATTTACATTTGTGAAGAAAAAAAAGATATCCTTCCCCCCACCCCTAACCCTAACCCTAAAACAGATTGAAATGCAATGGAAAAAACTGCCGTTCAAACAGAAGAGATCCCACACGTTTACCTACTGTATGTATATGTATATGTAAATGTATATATATATATATATATATATATATATATATATATATATATATATAACACACACACACTGTTACACATTCATATCTATGTGTATACGTGCATAGAATACATCCCCACTTTTGGCACTATTTTTGTTAGTGAATAGTACAAACTGTGTGTAAAGTATATAATGTATTACTACGATGAATGTCGACGTCCGTGTAACATGAATAGTAAATAAACACGTAAAACAATAACAATGGCTTTCATGTTGGTTGTCTATCCCATTAGAACCCAAACTACACATAACACACACACACATGTATATTATATATATATATATATATATATATATATATATATATATATATATATATATATATATATATATATATATACATATAATATACATAAGGGGCATCAGCCATCTGAATGTGGCTAGGGACAGGGCAGGGCGGTGGGGGTGTTACTGATGCATTTAGCTCCAGGCGATCATCAACGTCACCAGGAAGGCTGACACCATCTCGGTGTCCCACCCCACCGCCCTGCCCTGTCCCTAGCCATATTCAGATGGCTGATGCCCCTTATGTTATAGAGCAGTTACTGTTTATATCTCGTTTAGAGATTTATTATTGCTTTCGAACGGTTTTTCTACATCAGTAAATGTGTTTACTGTGAAAATCCATAAATATATAGCCTGTACAGAGAGTTATTCGTCGGAGAGCGGTGCTTACCATGCGTTGATAATAGGCAAATACCTTGAAACCTGGTCCGTATGTAGCATCCGCTTCTTCGGGGAATGATCTCTCTTTGCAGGCTAGAGGACACCCTGGTGACGTTGATGATCGCCTGGGGCTAAATACATCAGTAACACCCCCACCGCCCTGCCCTGTCCCTAGCCACATTCAGATGGCTGATGCCCCTTATGTTATAGAGCAGTTACTGTTTATATCTCGTTTAGAGATTTATTATTGCTATATATATATATATATATATATATATATATATATATATGTATGTATGTATATGTATATGTATTATATGTGAAGGCTCATGATCGTAAGGTCGTGAGTTCAATTCCCGACGGCGCATTGAGTCCTTGAGCAAGACACTTTATTTCACGTTGTAATTATTATCTTTGTCTCATTTGAGAGCAGTTATCCACTCCTTAAATAAATCTGTGGATTACGTTAACCCCAAAAACGCCTTCTGATCTAACTTCATTTCAACACACACACACACACACACACACACACACACACATGTACAACACTTGTATCTTAAGCACACACTAAAGTAGCAACTCAACACCTTGTTACACTGATAAACTCTTGTTACATGTTCAATTCTTTGGTTATCCTGGATGTCATCTTTGCTAGCGTGGAAGATGACAGCAAGATTCATCGACAAGCTAGATGTATTCCGCCAGAGGTGCTTCCAAAAAATTCTTAAGATCTCTTGGCAGGACAGAATAACCAATTAAGAAGTCTATGGAAAAAAACAACAAGCATAAACCACTAAGCATCACTATGAAAAGTCATCGTGTGAGGTTTATTGGACAAGTCTTTAGAATGCACTTAACAAGACAGCCAAAGGTCTCTCTCGCTTGGAAGCCAGAAAATGGGAAAAGGAAACGTGGACGCCCATTAATAATATGGAAGAGGACAATTCTGAATGATCTAGATGCAGAGCAGTTGAGATGGGAGGATGCCAAATCTCTTGCAGAGGATATAGAACTTTTGTTGCTTCCCAATATTCCACTTGGAATAAGAGGAACTAACATATTTAAGACGGTAGAGAGATCTTGCTGCTATTTCTAGTAGGTCGGTGTGCGTCTACGTTAGAGGCTCCCATGTGGATCATAAGTTGAATGACTAATGTTATGCGTAACAAGAGACAAACTGATTGAAAGAAAAAATATAAAAGATTAAACTATCGAAAAATTTAGTCGATCTTTCGCTTTAGAAAAATATAAATGAAATCAGAAACCAACCATCGAAACGAGAATCCCCAAATTACTCCAACAATTAGGTTTTAATTTTGAGTCACTGAAAGACAGTAAATTCCGGATTTATCAGTGATACATAGATCATGTTGACACATAATATGCTGGCCTACTGATGACCTCATTATTTATTGTCATTGTTATCTGTTTTGCTTCAGACCAATACCTTCCCTGTTGCTGCTGCTGTTGTTTCTGGAGTCGTTCGTCGCTGCGGTTAGCTTTCGGCGTTTAGATTTCAAGCGAAATTTTAGGGAACTCTAAAAAGGAAATTGTTTTTAAGTCGAAATATTTTCATCAATATACGCAATTTTTGCTAGAATTGTTTTTTCTTAATGTTGATTTTAAAGAAGGCAATGTTAAATTAATATAAAGTGGTTGGTGTTACGTAATAAAATTTTTATTGGGTCGTACACAAGACTACTTCTTTTTTTACTCGTATGCGGAGGTGGCAGAAATCAGTATGGTGAACCGGTAAAGGTGGAGACGTAGAGAAAAAGGCCAAAAACACTGACCTAGATCAAGCAGAGCGATTATCAGACACTCCAGACACGACCTTTTCACGATCTATTTATGTTATCTACGTGATGTAATGTATTTTAACGTGTATAAGGAACCCCTAATTTTTTTTTTTTGGGGGGGGGGCTTAAAATTTGTAAAATATGGTTTTGTAAGGGATTATAATCCCTTACAAAACCGTTTTTTACAAAGCGTATAAGAATAATTGCAACAGGCCACAAGCACTGTGTTGAAATGCACACCATCAATAATAAGTGGAGATGCACTGCCGCATTCTTAGTGAGTCCGCCTTTCTCGCTTCAAGTGTTCCTACAAGTAAAATCTAGATATAACCCGGAGAGAGTGCAAGATCTCTGATTGTTCAGTAGGGTTTTCCCTTAGATAGATGCATGGTATTACTGGTAAAACAGATCAGTGGGTTGAGTGTATTATTCGGCTGACTTCTTTCATGCCTTAGGTCTGCCTGGACCTTTAAGCATGCAGGTAGTATTGGGATTACACAATAACAAATAGGAAATTTCACAACATCTGATTTCCCATCTTCCACACACACTAGCGTTGCACTCAGTTAGTGATCTGTCTTTTATAAGAAGGTTTCCCCCCACCACTCGTAAATGCAAACTCTTTGATGGGAATAAAGATAAAGTTAGCTATAGTTCTGGGGAACAATTCAATAGAAATACTCCAATCCAACAGCCCGAAAACAATCCCAGATACATTATATCCTCCCCCACCACTTGATGGTAAATGTTTCACATATTCCTAGTAGTCAGTCAAGCGTTTGATTGCGTGTGCTTCAGGAACTCTGGTTCTGCTGATGGTTACTACATCTATACTGAGTGGCGTGAGACTGAAGTAAGTGTTTTTTGCTCCCAAGTTCTACCCAATCTACACTTTATATGGCTAAGTAGATGCAGAAATCAGGAAGTAGAAAAACCATGATTATGTATGTATTGTATTGATGGATCTCCGTCGTTCGGTGATGAAGATTCACTTGTTCGAACAATTAAATTACTTGCTCTTGAAGTAGCGCGGAGGTGGTTGAGCATCCAACAGACCCATGGAACACTTAATTCTCTGGCAAAATCAATGTAACACAGTAAAACAAGGCTATATTTTAGGTACAGTTTCCATATATACACTCACAATGTATACGTCGCCTCCAGGTTATAAAAGATGCCATTTGCCCAAGATGGGATCGAACCCTTGACTTTGTGGTTGTACAACAAACTTTTTAAACATTCGGCCATACTGTACATGGAGATACATTTATATTATATTAGATCGATAAATAAATATTCGAAAGTATGCATATTTTTACTTTTATTTATTCAGTTCTTTACTGGTTACTGAATTGCTGTCATGCTGGAGCACCACCTTTAAGGATTTCGTCGAGCATATCGGCTCCAGAACCTGTATTTAAGTTTGGAGTTGTATTTTACTTGTGTGTCTTTGTTACGAGATATCAACAATAACACTCATATACACAAACGGTTTCATTTATATTCATATATGGTTACATACTTGCAAATATAGATTCTCAACCACATGGTCTCAGGTTCAGTTCCACTGCATGGCACCTTGGACAAGTGTCTTCTACTATAGCCTTGGGCCGACCAAAGCCTTGTGAGTGGATTTAGTAGATGGAAATTGAAAGAAGCCCGTCGTGTATAAATATGTGTGCGTGTCCGTGTCCATCACCACTTGAGAACCAGTGTTGGTGTGTTTACGTCCTCCGTAACTTAGGGGTTCGGCCAAAGGAGCCGATAGAATAAGTACTGGGCTTAAGAAGTTAGTCCTGGGTTCGATTTGTTCGCCTAAAAACCCTTCGAGGATCCAGCATGGCCGCAGTCAAATGACTGAAACAAGTAAAAGAGTATGTGTGTGTGTGTGTGTGTGTGTGTGTGTGCGTGCGTGCGTATGTGCGCTTGTGTGTGTGTTTACATACATGCATACATATCACTCAACTTTGGTACTACTTAAGAAGAGTGGTCCCGGTGCGCGCACTCGCGTATTCGCGCATCCACGCTAGCTAGTCGTGACTAGTCGATCCTACAACGACTGCCTAGCAAAGTAAATAAAACACAAAAACACAAAGTAAATAATTTTTTTAAAAAAAGTAAATAACACACAAAAACACAAAGTAAGGATCGACTAGTCATGACTAGCTAGCGCGGATGCACGAGTACGCGAGTGCGCGCACCGGGACCACTCTTCTTAAGTAGTACCTATTTCTAAACACAGAGAGGACAAACAAGGACAGACAAACGGATTAAGTTGATTATATCAATCCCAGCGCGTAACTGGTACTTATTTAATCGACCCCGAAAGGCAAAATCGACCTCGGCGGAATTTGAACTTAGAACGCAATAGCAGACGAAATACCGCGCTAACGTTTCTGCCAGCTCGCCACCTTTCAAGTAGTACCCTCAACCTTCCTATGAATATAAGAGAAAAAACAAGGAGAAACGAAAACATCTGAGTAATATTATAAATTTATTCCCGTGATGCAACCGTGATGTGTTGCTTGTGAAAAACATTGAGGTCATCGACAGGAAGTGCGTGCGGGATTGTTGTGTTGAGGGTTGAGCGAAAAAACACAAACAAAATAACTCTTTGTTTCTGTTTATTACCATTCCGAATATTGGTAGAGCAACTGTTTCTGCGTGGAATAAAGAAACATTAAAAAGCAAAGGTCAAAATATACAGGCAAATACTCTAATTTGCCTTCAACAGAGAAGTAAGAACGAAGGAAAACTGCTGTCACGGAAAGAAGGTTATGTTTCCAAGATGCAACAACTGAAGTGGTTAAGTTGTGTCGCCCGTAAGTAACCCGTTTGGTCTCATTTATTATCTCATATCCTGTCTAATTGGATTCCTAATACCTATTATATTCCTTGTACATTTTGTACGTAAGGGTATATATAACGGTTTCGAATTTATACCTATGTTAGTGCTGTTTCTTTTTTCCATGGCCCCCACCAAATTGAAAATCCATACGAAGCCCCGTACAGGCGCTACTTGGTCCAAAAGGGCGCTTACTGACTTTTTGGGCTGAAAAACCTGTTTTCGAAAAATATTCAAGAGCGCAGCGTGTGTTTGGCGTAATTCTTGACAAAATTATATTGCATTTGTCACCAAGAATCTACAACAAAATTATGGATGAGATGATATCATTATCGAAAATGTTATAAGAATGTGTCTGCAATTAAAAAGTTGTGCTCGAAATCAAATCGATCACTGCTGTATCTATCCATCTACCTATGTTATTAAATACGTATTGTGTGTGTGTGTGTGTGTGTAAGGGAAAGTGACTATTGTAGTAACCATGGTTTTCGGAAGGACATTAGCGACAGCTTGTGTGTTTGCGTACGTAAACAGCTTAATCTTTCACTTTGATATATACAGCTATAGAAACTTTTACGTGGTCGCTCGACCTGTTAGAAATAGCAGTCACATCTCTCAAACACTCCCTGCCGTCTTGAAAATGGAAGAGCTACATTAGATAATTTAGCTCGTCATTTACTGTCCGAAAATAAAATGACTAGATGGCTGCAACTGGAACACCTTAGACAATAGATATGTTCTATCATAAAATGGTTTAATTGAAACTAAACAGCAAATAACACTATACACACACATTTTTATATTGTCGAGTCGTATATTTCTATCTGTTGCATGTACTATTGGACAACTGACCGAATATATATATATATATATATATATATATATATATATATATATATATATATATATATATAATATAATTTAGAGGTAATGTAGCCTTCTGAGGGATAGATGTATCCATAGGCACTCCAGGTTTAACTTAGTATGTATGTTATAAGGTACACGGTAGTAAATAATTTAAAAGGTAAAACCGTGGTTTAATGTATATAAAGACGATAAGAAATGGAGCAATAAATAACAGTGAGAAGTGGATCATTGGGGTAAATTTGCAAATTTACCCCAGTTTGATATACTGAGACAGCTGTAAACATACTCTCACCTGAATTAAATAATGACTTTATAACAACAACGATCAACTTCTCACTGTTATTTATTGATATATATATATATATATATATATATATATATATATATATATATATATATATTTACCGTATTTTAACGTGTATAAGGAACCCCACTTCTTTTTTTAATAAAAAATTAGGTTAAAAAAATATGGGAGTTTCTTATACATGGATATTATAATCCTTTACAAAACCTTTTTTCCAAATTTTAAGTTCCCGAAATTATGGGGTTCCTTATAGACGTAAAATACGGTGTGTGTATGTATATATATATATATATATATATATATATATATATATATATATCTTATGTGTAGAACGTTTGGAAAAACTGAGAAACTGAAAAGTATAACTTCTAATGAATGAATCCTGTTGCAGGTGTTGAGTATATTCCCCACCTTTCTATAGTTAAACTTGCGTGCACACACGTACATAGGCGATCTTTCAGTATTAATAGATGATGTCGTTCACCATCTTTTTCAGCCCTGCCTCTTTGTGTCGTAACATAAATACATATATATTTGTATACATTTATATATCTGAGTTTCATTTTCCCACTGCCTCCCTGAATCCACATCACATGCCTCTGTGTAACATGGTATCTGAACTGTTTTTCTTTACATAACTTTTGATGATACATCAGCATTGTGTATTGTAATACTTGTTTTAAACACCTTTCTTTCTATCTTTGTTTTGGATTCAAACTCTACAAAAAATTTTCTTAACAATATACAAAGTGCTTAAAGGAAACAATCACAAAGAATCACAATCCAGTGCTTTATTTATATATTAGTTACATGGCTAAAGAACACTAGGATCTTAGTTATATAACTAGCTATTTCAGTTTTCAACATGATAAAGGATGTATTATTCAAGATGAAAATGTGTTGGAGTTCTACAATAAGTACACCATTTAACCGGCTGTAACTCTTGTGGAGTGTAGTGATGGTGGTGCAGAAGAGATTTGATAGAAGCAGAAGGGATATCCTAGAGTTTAGGCTCTGAAACAAGAAATTTTGGCAGAGTTTCGCAGAAGCTATGACTACTTCATGAGAAAGGAAAAGGACAAGGAATTGGGAGGCTTTATATATATACACACACACACACATATATATATATATATATATATATATATATATATATGTGGAAAATCAGTGGCATTGTTAGCTAACTCCTCCTACATCGTTTTATTGATTTTGATGAAATTTGACATGTATATATATGGGGCGCCTTCGTATTGGAAGTCACTTGACCCTGTTATCTCCCCTACTGTCCCTCTCGCGTCTGACCACTGTCTGAAGTCAGGACGCCATGATAGATTGTTAGCTCCTACACGCAATTTCTTTCTCTCCTTGTTTTTTTCTGTGTACCTTTCTGTAGAAGAGCGTAGCTCGAAACGTAAAAGACTTTTTCTATTCCTGAGCGCTATACTAATACATTTGTTTGTTTGTACTTCACCTGCCTTTGTCTTTTGTTTATTTTCGTAAACTTTCCCTTTATATATATATATATATATATATATATATCATCATCATCATGATATATATATCATCATCATGATATATATATATGATGGGTATGTGGTTAAGAAACTTGCTCCCTATCTATGTGGTTTTGGTTTCAGTTCCACTGTGCAGCACCTGGACCAACCAAAGCCTCGTGTGTGAGAGAGAGCATGTTTGTGTACCCTTGTCTTCACATCTTGTAATGGTTGCAAAGGAGCATCACTGTTATGCAAATAAGATTCTTACCAGTCTTCCATAGCAAATCGTGTCTGGACAGGGGGAAATATTATCTTGCTTGAAAACAGGTGAGGGTTGTTGACACATATATATGTATTATAGGTTTTTTTTTTCAGTTTCCTACTATCAAGTCCACTTAGAAGGTTTTAGTTGGCCCAAGGCTATAATAGAAGATACTAGTAGAAGACTGGACTTGGAACCATGTGGTTGGGAAGCAAACTTCTCATTACAGACCCATGCTTGCTGTCTTAAAAGATTTAACCAATGGAGAGAGCATTTTTTATCTCTTTTTAGGACCTTAACTCAGTCATGTGACCCCAGAGTTTTCTTGACTTTTTCACACACAGAGCAAAAAGAAGAAACTGGCAATTTATGTGTGTGTGTGTTTAAAATATAAAATTTCCATCCATTTGTTCATGTCAACGCTTCAAAATTTAATTTTAAATATTAAAAGTTATTTAAGAAAGGTTATGTAAAAAAAAAGTAAACTAGCACCTAAATGATTGATTAGCATAAAGCTTTGATTCATTTAAGAATATTATAACCCAGTAGAATTTCTCATGCTTTCAATCACCCCCAGGATGGCAAAAGGGTCAAATAGTTTAGTTTTCTCTCTACTTTCCCCAACTTTGAAACAGATAAGAATATTGTCATTCTCAGAAAAGAGAAGCCAAAGCTTAAGCTGAAGATCAAAACCGAAGTTGGCAGCAAGGAATGTCATTGTTATTTTGATTGAAAGTATTATGAATAGTCTGAGGAATGACGAGATGACCCATTCGGAACAAATTACTCTGTTTCCCATGTCTGATAGTTTGTCAGTATGAGAACACATTTTCTGAGACCAGGGTAGATAACGATGAGCTGGAAAGTGTAGTGGAAGCAGATTCATCTCAAACTACACATGAGTTAGCAGCAAGGTTTGATGTTTTAATTCCAGCTGTATTGGACCATCTGAAACAAATCGGCAAGGTAAAGAAGCTGGACAAATAGGTACCACATGAACTGAATGAGCATCAAGTGACATGTCATCTTGAAACTTGCTGTTCTTTGTTGTCATGGCATAAAAGTGAACCATTTTTGCATCATATTGTTATGTGTGATGAAAAATGAATTCTTTTCAAAAGTAGCAAGCATTCTGCACGGTGGTTGGATAGACACGAAGTACCAAAACACAATCAAAAAAAGAATATTCACCAAAAAAAGCTAAAGGTGTCTGTTTGGTGATCCAGCACTGGTGTCATCCACTACAACTTCACGAGATCTGGTAAGTCAATTACAGTGGTTGTATACATTAACCAATTGGATGAAATGATGAGTGAACTTTCAATTAAACAACCGAGATTGGTCAATAGAGATAGGCCAATTCTCTTGCAAGACAATGCTCAACCACATGTTGCACAAAGAACGCTACTCAAGTTACAGGAACTGAACATGGAAGTATTCGGTCTTCTACCATATTCACCAGACCTTGAACCAACTGACTATCACGTTTTCCAGGCATTAGACAACATTTTGCAAAGAAAAAAATTCCAATCTGAAGAAGATACAAAAACAACCTTTTGTGATTTCACCACCTCTTGCTCTCTAGAATTCTTTGCTGCCGGCATATATAAGCTACCGGTAAAATGGCAAAATTGTGTTGATAATTTAGGGGCACACTTTGATTAGCTGCATTGCTTTTTGTTGAGATAAAGTAAAATAAACTTTCAGATCAAAATCGGGCATTTCATTCTCAATGACCTGATATATATATATATATATATATATATATATATATATATATACATACATACATACATACATACGCACACGCGTGTGCAATCTGTAAATGGTAGAGTAAAAAATTCCAATTGTGAATTTGTCCTTGTTAACTACATCCCAAAGATGGAGCCTTGTATCTTTGTTGGAAACTGGCTCCCTCCTCAGTGGAAAATTTATAATAATTAAAAATTAGAGGACATACATATATACACATACACCCCTACCTACCTACCTGTGTATGTGTGTGTGTGCATCTGTGTTTATAGATTTTTTTATGTAGTACGTATCTCCATGAAATTACCTTCTTTATCATCGTAGCAAAGAAGGGTGAGATAATGTAGTCCCAGATATGTGAAAAAATAAAATGGTGGTCACAGTCAATAGATATGTGATCTTAAAACTAAGACCTAACCCCTAAAACGCTGACTACTAAGTAGCTGCTAATCAAATATCTTTATTACTACTACTGCTATGTCACTTTGTGGGGATGGCTTTTCTGGTAATAACCCAATTTTATTTTAACACTTGGATTGTTTTGTTCATTTATTCATTTAAATAGAACAGGAAAACATTAGACTGAGCACATTGTTTTATTTGGTTTTTATATTCTTGGTTCTCACTTAAGTTTTTAAGAATACATATCAATAATGTATGTTTGTGTATTACAGAAGTTAAATTTAGTTTGTACTACAGACAATTATTGCTATTACAAAAACTAGTCTTCTTAGGTTTAGTGAAATTTTATCCAGTATTTAGCTATTATTTACAGTTCCGTGAGTTTATTCTTTTGCATGGTATCTGTTCATATACCTTGTAAAGGTGTTATTCACTTTGTGAAGTGATCCACATCTCTCTGTATGGTATTCTTATACAGCAAAATGATATGTTGTCGTTTCATCCAAAGTTAGCCCTGATCAAGCAAACATATGATCAAAGTCATTCTAGACATGACCATCCTGTCTTCCTACATGCAGAGGATGTATTATATAATGTCTTTTTTAAGATAGTAAGGTATCCTTGGAGAGAGTTTTGGCTGTTATTTCTGGTAGTTAGTTACCACACAGCTTTCATTATTGACCAGTGAAATGGTTTGTACATCCTCATGGTGCCTCTTTGCAAGAAGTATGCAGTACAAGTGACATTTTACAAACTGTTGACCTTCTTAAACTACAGATTAGTACAATATTGGGGTCAGGTGGATTCAGCATTGAAAATACCATTATCACCATCCTAAACATAAATGCGGTTATCCTCACCACCCAAAATAACAAGTCACATGTTTAAGTAATTTGTATACTCAGTATGAAATGTCTATCCTAATTCCACCCACATCAATGTAGATTGTCTGATCACATGACTATTAGATTTCCTCTCCTCTTGTCAAAATATAAAAATAAACCTAAAAATAGAAAACATTCAAACAGAGGACTGAAAAGGGAAAATGTTATCATAAATAGGTGCAGGCGTGGCTGTGTGGTAAGAATTTTACTTCCCAACCACATGGTTTTGGGTTCAGACCCACTGTGTGGCACCTTGGGCAAGTGTATTCTTCTGTAGCCCTGGGCTGACCAAAGCATTGTGAGTGGGTTTGATAGACAGAAACTAAAAGAAGCCCAATGTATGTTTGTGTGTGTGTGTTTGTATCTTTGTGCTTGTTCCCCCTCTGCTGCTTGATAACTAGTGCTGGTTTGTTTACTTCTCTGTAGCTTAGCAGTTCAACAAAAGAGACCAATAAAATAAGTACCAGATTTGAAAATAAGTACCCAGGTGGATATGTTCAACAAAGTGGTGCCCCAGCATGACCGGTGAAACAAATAACAGATGAAAGATAAACCTTGATCAAAGTGTTTGCATGTACTTTTTTTTTTGTAAATATATTTACCAGGAAACGTTTCTGAAATACTAAAAATGATTTTACATAAGGTTTTAACCACTGGTTGTCGGCCTTCATTATCCTGCACACCCAGCAACAGATAAAACTATCAGTGTTTATATATTGTGGTTGTTTTTGTCCCTGGTTTTTATGATAGTGCCCTTTCATTCACCAACCACTTGAATTAAGTGTATTTTATCCTGACACTGGCACCAGAGATGTTGAAGTTTCTTCTCTTTACTTGGAAATAATGCTCCCCAATGCTGGCTTCACAGCTCTTCAATTCATTTCTTCCTTTTTTCACATAATTTTCACAGCTGCATGTCCTTCCTATCACCAAACACTTTACAGCATGGTCTGGATGCATTTTATTAATAGTCTGGTAACAGTCATACCATATTTAACTATATCCTTTTATATTATGAACATAGCAGGGGCTTGGCTGTAATTTGCATCCTTTCTGTGGTTGATAAAATAATTATCAAGTACAGTTCTATATTTAAGAGATGAGGAATTATGTACATTATTTACATTCGATTGATATTTGTCCTCATCTTGTTTGTTGTTAACACAACATTTCGGCTGATATACCCTCCAGCCTTCTTCAAGTATCTTGAGGAAATTTTGAACCTGGGTTCTCATTTCTAAGGTATTTTTCATTGTTATTATTATTATTATTGTTCAGGTCACTGCTTGGAATCGAACTCGGAATCTTGGGGTTAGTAACCAGCACTCTTAACCACTATGCCCATGAGCATATGGCATAGTGGTTAAGAGCACGAGCTACTAACCCCAAGATTCTGAGTTCGATTCCAAGCAGTGACCTGAACAATAATAATAATAACATCGAAAAATACCTTAGGAATGAGAACCCAGGTTCAAAATTTCCCCAAGACACCTGATGAAGGCTGGAAAGTATATCAGCCGAAATGTTGTGTTAAAAAACAAGATGAGGATAAATATCCATCGAATGTAAATAATGTAAATTATGAAGTATGTACTTGAACCAATTCAATCAAATTTTTTCTCTCTGCTAGTGTTAGAGATAATTATTGACTGGAAGAGTTGAAAGACAAACTGATGAAACCGAGCCACACATATCCTATAATTTACAAAACATGGTATGTCCATTAGTAAGTCTGACATAAGTCTACAAAAGAAAGAAGGCTGTATGGATCTGCATATTTTTGTAGATAGATAAACAAAATGCCTTGTGGTGTTCAGTTCCACCTTTTTTATGTCCTGAATTCATATGCCAACATCAAAATCAACCTTGCTTTTCACTTCTTCCTTGGTTGATAAGATATAACAATGGTCAAGTACCAGAGTTGGTTTGGTAAGTTACCCTTTGCCTGAAATGTGGGTAACTTTTACTTTTACTTTTAACTTTTATACGTTTCAGTCATTGGACAACTGCCAATAAATTGACTCTGGATGGTTTGCTCAAATAAATTGACTCTGGCATTTACATTTTTTAAAGTTTCATGCATATTCTATCAGTATCTTTTGCCAAACTGCCAAGTTACAGGGACAAGTACAAAGAGAAAGAGAGACAGACACACACACACACACACACACACACTGCATCTACCCAGTTTCCATCTACCAAATTTATTCCCAAAACATTGGTTGGCTATAGTAGAGGACATTTGCCTGAGGTGCTGCACAATGGGACTGAACCTGAAACTGCAAAGTGAGCTTCTTAAGCACACCACCACCATGCAACTTGTCAGAAAGAATGGCACTGAATTAAGTGCTTTGTGGCATTTAGTTACATCCCTTTATGGTCGAAGTTCAAATCCTGCTAGTCTTGATTTGTGCCTCCCACCTTTCTTTCTTCTCTTGGCAGGGTTGGAAAACATTGCTAAAATACTTCAACTGCTATTATTGTTGTAGTAGTTGTTCATTCAATCTACTCTTCCCTCACAAATATGTGGCCTTCTGCTAATTATAGAAATCATTATCATTGTCATTGTTGTTTGGCAAATTGTCAGAAATCATCATTATTGCTTGGCAAGTTGTCAGAAATGTTGAATTGTCAGACAAAACACATTTTAGTATTTTGGTTGCATTTTTTTAACATTCTTTCGAAGTTCAAATCCTACCACTGTTGGTTTCGCTTTCACATTCCTCCAGTATTGATCAAGTGAATAACTATGTATGTATAGGAGTGAAGTGAATCAATTCTTGAGGGCCTGTGTAGGCACTGCTGCTTTCTTCACATCAAGAATATAGTCACTGCTTCCTTCCAGACCCAGTCACCCAGCCATCATTGTCATCATGAACATTTAACATCCATTTTCCATGCTGGCATGGGTTGGACAGTTTGATAGGAACTGGCTACATCATGTGATGTCAAGGTAAGGGGACAGTAATGCACACACACACACACACTCAAGCACACAATAGGCTCTTTCAGTTTCCATCTACTAAATCCACTCTCAAGGCCTTCATCAGCTTTGGACTATTGTAGAAGACATTTGCCCAAGGTGACATGCTGTGGGACTGAACCTAAACTTGTGTGGTTGGGAAGCAAACTTCTTTCTATAGTCATGCTTGCAACCCATCCCCCACATATATATGTAAACATAGCATAGTTGGAGTGAAGCATTTGTGTGATATTTATAGTTAAGATTGAAATTATTCACAAACAACTACAGTGTGTGTGTGAGCGTATATAATATATATATATATATATATATGTATGAGAGAGAGAGAGAGATATGATAAATACAAAAACTAATTTGTGTGTGTCAGTGTGTCACACTTTGAACCCCTCTCTCACTATTCAGTGACACTTCTTTGTGCTGGGCTGAGAGTAATAGTAAGGATGGAGACAGTGAGGGTGATGGCAAAGACAGACAGAGAAAGAAAGAGAAAGAGAGACAAAGAAATTTAGGGAGATTTGATGATGTTTTGTTAAAAGTAGTAAATGGGAGTAATAATAAGAGAGAGAGAGAGTGGGTATGTAAGAGAAGGAGGGAGATGATGTACAACTTTCCTGGACAAATTCCTGTGGCCAGCATACTGAACCAACCACTGAACACTATCATTTTTGTTTTATTTTTTCCTTTCTTTACTACATACATATGTGTGTGTGTACATATATACGTACGCACGCACACACACACACACACACACACATATAAAATACACTTTAAATGAAATACAGTTTCCCCAAAATTAAGCATATCTAATATAATAAATGTGAATGTCAGTGTGCCAGTATGTCACACTTTTTCATTTTGGAATCAGGCTGACTCCATGAGTAAATTAAAAACATTCTGGGCTGAATCTTGACCTGCGATCTTGAAATTTTGGATACTTATATTTTTGTTACTGCGATTGTTCTCAACGATTTTTTTTTTTTGTTTCACATGATTTTTGAGACGAATATGATCATCATTGGGATATGACTCTGGGGGAAGCAATTGCAAAAACTTCTCCAAAACAGGTCAGAGATCTGTTTGCAGATCTTCCCATTTGGGGTTCAGTTGCTTAAAAGCTACATACTAGCTTTAAAGCTGCCTGATAGGGTGGCCTTTAAGCTACTATATATATATATATATATATAGGCGCAGGAGTGGCTGTGTGGTAAGTAGCTTGCTTACCAACCACATGCATCCGGGTTCAGTCCCACTGCGTGGAATCTTGGGCAAGTGTCTTCTACTATAGCCTCGGGCCGACCAAAGCCTTGTGAGTGGATTTGGTGGACGGAAACTGAAAGAAGCCCGTCGTATATATGCGTGTGTATGTTTGTGTGTCTGTGTTTGTCCCCCTAGCATTGCTTGACAACCGATGCTGGTGTGTTTACGTCGCCGTCACTTAGCGGTTAGGCAAAAGAGACCGATAGAATAAGTACTGGGCTTACAAAGAATAAGTCCTGGGGTCGATTTGCTCGACTAAAGGCAGTGCTCCAGCATGGCCGCAGTCAAATGACTGAAACAAGTAAAAGAGTAAAGAGTAATATATAAACGGCAAAATGTCTGTGTGTGTGTCCTTTATACAAATCCACAATTTTTCAGTCAGAGGGCCCGCACTTTCTATGGTCATTCAAAACCGTCCAAGGGTGGTCATGCACATCTTTACATTTCCCCAGTCACCCCGCAAAGCCATTAAAAAATCAATAGAAGTGACTTTTTTTTGTGAATTTTCTATCCAAAACCCAATCAAAATGCCCGAAACTTGATACGCCAATTGAATGCCAGCTAGCTGTATGTGATTGGTCGGAGATTTGGACAGTACTCGCCTGTATGTGTGCACGCATGCAGCTGTATATGCATGCACTAGCACTCTGACCCAGCAACGCCAGGTCATAGTGCTAGTATATATATAAATTTGTAGTGCAGTATATATTTTCATGGAATCCTGTGACAATTATGGCCGTAATCCTACAAATATTAAATGATTAAATAGGTATATTCCCTTCTTGTACCTCCTGACTTTTTATGGTGTATGTATATTTCTATATCATCATCATCATCATTTAACATCCATTTTCCATGCTGGCATGGGTGGATGGTTTGACCGGGGTCTGGGAAGCCAGGAGGCTGCACCAGGCTCCAGTCTGATCTTGCAGTGTTTCTACAGCTGGATGCCCTTCCTAACACCAACCACTCTGAGAGTGTAGTGGGTGCCTTTTTTTCGTGCCACTGACATAGGTGCCAGGGGAGGCTGGCAGCGGCCATGATCGGTTGGTGCTTTTTACGTGCCACCAGCATGGAAACCAGTCATGGTGGTGCTGGTACATATATATATATGTAGTCGCATCCATGTGTTAGATTTAGGTACCAAATCATTTGAAATTGTTAAATGTGACAGGTAACTAACTTATCTGGTAGGACTTTTTCTTGCCATTTGTCCAGAAATTTTGGGTTGGGTGGGATGTATATGCTTAAAATTTCCCACTCACTTACTCTGCTATTTTGAATTTCCTTACCGTGGCACACAACTATGATGCTGAAATTCTTTATGACTTAGGTTCAAGCAAACACAAGACTTAACAATATTGTTAATTGAATCTGGTTTTTATTAAAAGGTTAATTTACCAGCAGCTGGGTTCCTTTACAAGTGATATTCAGTCTGTAGTTTGCATGACAGTATTTTGATTTGTATTGTGACAGTATTTTGATATGATTTGTGTTGAGCAAATCAGGCAGTTAGTCCCTTCTTTATTTATTTATGCTATTTTTAGTAGTGTGAGTAACTAAGTGGAAAAATTCTCATTGGCTTATGCATAAAAATGTACTCCTTGACTTGATAGAAGGAGGAGTATCTTTTTGACCTGTTAGGTGTTGTTAAGTAGCAATAAATGCATAGAAGAAAAAGGAAAGGAAAAATCCAGAAGCAATTACATTGTCTTTTATCATTTACTTGTTTCAGTCTGTCAGTCATTGGACTGTGGTCATGCTGGAGCACTACCTTGGAGGATTTCATTAAACAAATCAACCCCAGTACTTATTTTCAAGCCTGCTTACTTATTCTGTTTGTCTCTTTTGCTGGCAGAACATGAAGAAACTAACACTTTGTTCATTTTTTTGTTGTACTTGTTTCTTCCTCAGACTAGCTTTTGATGGAACACCACTTTCAGAAGTTCTAATTACATTGACCCCAATCAACCTTGTTGGGTAATCATTTTATTGAACTCTTAGTCTATATATCTATTCAGTTATGTAGCCTAGTGAGTAAATTCAAGATAATTCTTTTTAGTGCACAACTAAAGGCGCACACATGCACACACACATGCAGAGGCAAGCTGCTGCACAGTTTTTGTTTACTAATTTGCGTAATATGCCATTCAAATGGATGTGTGTGTGTGTGTGTCTGTGGTATTAAGCTCAACAAGCAGTAGAGCACTCAGTAAAGAGAATAAAGATATTTTTAATAAAAACTGCCCAAAGGCCATGGGAAATTAAGGGATCGCATAATTCACATGGAGTTGCTAACCCACCACCATGTTGACATTACCTTCTTGAGGAATGGTGAAATAAACTTAAGGCACCAGCCAGAAAACCCTGGCCACCTGAATTTCTCATGGCTTTTGTGTTTTCTTTTACTGTGTGTGTGTGTAACCACACACAGTAAATAGGTAGATAAATAACCAAAGCTTTATATTATATTTGAGGATAGTCATATTTTTTGTTATTGTTGTTGTTGCCAATTAACCACAAGCACTATATACTTGGTCTTCACTCCAGCTTTCATCTTCATTTAAAGCTTTGGTTTCTGAATAAGCCTCTGTTGTTTGTTTTTGTTTGGGCTTTGCTAGTAAGTGTGAGGATAAGAAACCAATTCAGCCAGTGTAATAAGCTATTAATATACTACAGCTTAAATAAACAACAATTGTATCTGATTGGTAGGAGTATGATTTTCAAGGCCACTCAGATACAGTGCATCTGTGTGCATGAAAGAGAGAGAGAGAGTGTGTGAGTGAGTGAGTGAGTGAGTGTAAGTATTAACTGTCCTGTATGTCATAACAACTAGCTGAATGACTCATTGAAATTTGCAGGCATTGTTATATTTGAGAGCATTTTTATGAGTGTATTTTACTTTTTTTGTTTAATTTATACATTTGCATTTCAGATTAATTCTCATAATTTCTATGTTTTCTTCTAGTTTTTCCTTTGCATAAATTAACTTTATGTTCAGCATATTTTTTTATTAAAATTTTTTTTTAATATAGCTTATTTTTCTTGTTTCATGAGGTTCAGCGTCCTGGCATCAGCTCTCCATTTCTGCCCATCCTTTCCTTAGTCTTCGTCTTCCACAAGTTCAATATCCACTTCAGTTTGTTTGGCACTTGTAAAATCCAGCCATCATTCTCTATCTGCTTCACACGTCCATACCAGTGACAGTCTTCTATCTTAAATTCTACATCTAATTCCTATTGTATTTAGTTTATCTCTCAACCCATCTGTGTTCTGTCGTTCATGTACACTAAACTTACACATCCAGCATCGCAGGCATCCCTCATTACTCTCTAGCCTTTGCATGTCCTCTGCATTCAATACCAATATTTTACTCCCATGTAATATGTCTTACAATCTAGAGAGAAGGTAACAGTTCTCTAAATTCTTTCCACCATACATGCTATTGCTCTTTAGAATAAAATTTACTATATTTTGGAGCAACTACCGCCACAGCTATAAACCATGATAAGCTATAAACTGTTGATTAGTATGGAGCTTTCTATGCATTTGAATTAATATATTTCACTCAAGGCACAGGCATTGCTGTGTGGTTTAGAAGCGTGTTTCTCAGCCATGTTGGATTTTGTTTTATAATTGCTTCCTCTCTCTCTCACTTCCCCCTCTCTCTTTCACTCTCTCTCTCTCTCTCACTTCCCCTCTCTTTCTCTCTCACTTCCCCTCTCTCTCTCTCTCACTTCCCCCTCTCTTTCTTTCTCACTTCCCCCTCTCTCTTTCTCTCTCACTTCCCCCTCTCTCTTTCTCTCTCACTTTCTCTCTCTCACTTCCTCCTCTCTCTTTCTCTCTCTCTCTCTCACTTCCCCCTCTCTCTTTCTCTCTCTCTCTCTCTCTCTCACACACGCACATGTGTGGGTCTCTCCTTTTGCTACTTTGTTTTGCAATATCATAATTGTATCTTGTTGCTTTGTTTTCTAACTGATAAATTACTTTTGGATGCAAGCCTGTCTGAAGTCTCTTGTACTCTTATTTTTCCCACCTGAAATATTTCATAACCTTCTCTTATGACCCTTTGGATTATTTTCCAGTTACCTGCATACTTCTGCCCTTGTTCGTCCATGGAAATGCAGATGCTGATAACTGCAGTATCCGTCAAGCTCTACGCAACAGCGTCAGAAATAAGCTGAGAGTTAGCTGTGATGTCAATGACATTTGTACAGCTGTACATTGTCATGGAATCTTTCTAGAAAATGTTGGTTCAATTTTCACGTTTTTTTTCATCATTTTTCCAGTATATTCCTTCCTATTCGACAAGAAAGTAAATGGCAATAATTTATAGTAAACACTGCATGCATGGCTGTGTGATTAACAAGTTTGTGTTGCATCAGTGTTGGTCTTATGTTCAGTACTGCTGAACAATACCTTGGACAAGTGTCTTCTACTCTATCCTCAGACCAATTCCTTGTGAGAGAAATTTGTTGATGGAAACTTTGTGGGAGCTCATTGTGTGTATATATAGGGATATATAAATACATGTGTATATGCCTGAAGTTATTTCTGCTCCTTTGCAGGAGATAACCTGAGCCTCCACCTCCTTTGAAAACAACAGTGTTGTGTTTACATTCTCAGTGAACATTATGTGCACACAAACACACTCGTGCTTAGGTAGCAGTACTGAGTTCAAATCTCTTCACCCCATTTTTACAAAACCTGTGATAGACTGGCATTTTTATCAACAAAGGAGTGCTAAAAAGTTCCTGGCTTTTGGGTAAAAGAAAAAATACAGGAAAATCAGTTAATTATGATTTTATCCAACATATTCCCATTTCAGATTTACACACTTATTGCAGTGGTCCTTCAGTTTTTCTAAGCCCTGTAAAAAACTTAGAAAGTTGGGCCTCCTACTAGGCCTTTCATGAGATCCTTAAAGCCAGAAACTTTTCAGCACCCTCTTGTACAGTGAGATGTCTTTCAATTGATCAACACTACATAAATGAAGATAATCTCAGCCATAGCACAAGACTTCTCTCTCAGAAAAAGTTGACATATATCATCATCATTGTTCGACCGTGGTCGAGACAATGGAATTTACTATGTTACACCAGACTTCACGGTCCATCATAGCATTACGGAGGTCCTGTTGCTGAATGCCTGTATCCCTGGAGATTATATCAGGGTAGGAGAGTGTGCGCCCTCTGGTGCCACAAGCAGATGGCTTCCAGAGGAGAAGAGTAGAAATTACCTCATTTTCAGCTCTACAACAATGTCCAGCAAACTGGACTCTTCTACCTTTCACAAGAGATGATACAGGTGGTAGTTTCCCATATATTTGTACTTTGGTTGGATGATGTTTCCACGAGAGATTTTGAGCTCTCATAAGGAGACAAGTGTAAGTTCCATCCAACCGCCTCTGAAGCTTCTTCGATAACGTCCAGGTTTCTGAGCCATATAGTAGAATTGGTTCGACTGTGGCTTTGAAGATTTTAAGTTTGAAATCTCTACTTAGATTTGACATATATACAAATCTGTGATGAAATAGTTTGCTTTAATAAAATTACTACATGTTCTCTCTCTCACACACACACACAAATATCTTTTGCAGTGAAAATAAAGTAAAACTTTTAGATAGATCTAATTAATTGTGTCTTAATGATTTTTGTGTTTGAAATGTATTTTTTTTTCCCCCAGATATTCTCCCCTGGAATCATTACCAAACAGAATGATACCATATGCTTTGGCACGATAATCAATCACTGTGATACACCTCTCTCCATGGATGTCTACTTACAGTACAATGCCAAGAGTTACTCTCTCAAGAAGAGACTCTACAACAAATTAAGTAATTACACTTCAATATTTCTTTTGTCGTTAGGGTAGTGAGCTGGCAGAATCATTAGCATGCTGGGCAAAATGCCTTGCGGCACATGAAAAGCACCCATTACTCTCTTGGAGTGGTTGGCATTAGAAACCATGTCAAACCAGACTGGAACCTGTTGCAGCTCTCCAGCTTACCAGTTCCAGTCAAATTGTCTAACCCATGCCAGCATGGAAAGCAGACACTAAATGATGATGATGATGATGATTTGAAGATAGTTTCCTAATTTTTTTTATTGGGTCTCAAATGTTTCATAGAATTTTAAGGCAGATGCCAGCACCGCCTGACTGGCGTCCGTGTTGGTGACACATAAAAGCACCAACCAATCGTGGCCATTTGCTAGCCCTCTCTGGCCCCTGTGCCAGTGGCACGTAAAAAGCAATCACTACACTCACGGAGTGGTTGGCGTTAGGAAGGGCATCCAGCTGTAGAAACACTGCAGCCTCCTGGCTTCCCAGATCCCGGTTGAACCATCCAACCCATGCTAGCATGGAAAATGGACGTTAAGTGATGATGATGATGATCATGATCATGTAAAAAGTCTACTTTCTTCTTTAGTAGCAGCAGTAGCTTCCATTTTGAAAGGGTTAAAGGCATAAAAAAAAAAAGCTACTGCAAAGTATACAATTCCTGCTATTTCATTGGTTGTTATTGTTTTACTGTTTTATCATTGGATTGAATCCATATTAGAGCCCTACCATCATGATTGTATTGACTTCTGTACTTTGTCTAGTTCTTTAATTTGTTGACTTCATAGGGTAAAAGTCAATGTTGATTTGGATATAAAGGGTTGTGACCAGATGGCACCGAATACCATGGTAATTCTACTTGCTGCACTAATTCTGCTACTCTTCAATATACACAAGCATACCTGGGTTAACCCAAGATATTGGTCACTGGAATCGAACCTGAGGCCTCATGGCTGCTAAGTGAAATAAATTTGTGTATATATAATTGGTTAAGACAATTGTTTTGAGCATCATATGGGTGATGATGGGTGTATCCTGACTGTTGAAACAGCTGTTAATTAAATTAACAGAATTAAATTATGAATCATTTGTGAAATTTTTGCTTTTTTTACAATTTCATACATGCATTCACTTTTATATATATATATATATATATATGTTTCTCTTTTTTCTTTAAATTTTTTACAGATGTGTCAATATATCAGAATACGTATCTCTTTATAGAATTGTCACATGATAAAGATGTTGTACCCCATGTGGTAAGTGTAGTAATTTCTACTTGTGGATATTTGATGATCTCCTAAATACATGTATCGTACAGGTGTTGTGTGTCACTGAGGGTTAAGTATAAAGTAGTCCTGTGACATCTTCATTTCCATTGTTGTTGATGTACTTGACTCAATAGGTCTCCTCAAGCACAGCAGGTCATGTGCCACCGGCACAGAAGCCAGTCAAGGCGGCGCTGGCATCAGCCACATTCAGATGGTGCTTTTTACGTGCCGCCGGCACAGTTATCATAACTACAATTTCCATTTGATATTTATTTTGATGTTGAAGGACTTGATTCATTTGGTAGAAACAAGAGAAAACCCTTCTGTTTTGCTATTTTGAAAATTGAAACTCAAAATGAAAACAAAAAATTCAAAGTACAACAAGACTCAGATTTCTGTTTTTGATATTAACATTATTGCTATGTTAATGCTTTATCTTATGCTGGAATTATCTTTTAATCCCATTTTAGGTCACAATTAAGGTGTCGCTTAAAATCAACATGGCAGGGCATACCCTTTCATACCCTGTGGTT
Source organism: Octopus sinensis (assembly GCF_006345805.1). Lineage (NCBI taxonomy): Eukaryota > Metazoa > Mollusca > Cephalopoda > Octopoda > Octopodidae > Octopus > Octopus sinensis. The sequence goes on along the minus strand of NC_043005.1, from coordinate 95,112,688 downwards.
CCAGAGCATACATACACATTACCATCATGTCCTGCTGGTGCCATGACAACACCGCCCCTTACACTTCGGCCATGCCTTGCACCAGTGTTCGATTCTCATACAAGCCGACCTGAACTACCTCACCCTCAGCAGCAGCACCACCACCATAGTGAAGAGACTCATTCCCAAAAAATACAATACATAAAATCAGGTTGAGTATACCTTCCATCTCTATCAGCATAATTATGAATATTGCATTAAGACTGTCATTATTACATTGTTATGCAAATACCTATTTCTTTACTACCTACATGGGACTAAACACTGAGGGAACAAAAAAGGACAGACAAACGGATAAAAGTCAATTACATCGACCCCAGTGCGAAACTGGTACTTAATTTATCGACCGCGAAAGGATGAAAGGCAGAGTTGACCTCGGTGGAATTTGAACTCAGAACGTAATGACAGACGAAATACCGCTAAGCATTTCGTCCGGCGTGCTAACGTTTCTGCCAGCTCGCCGCCTTTCCACCACTACCATCACTTTAGATATTGCACTTCTGCGTTTCTGTTTAAGATTGTCTATTTTCATTTAAGTCTGTCTGTTTGTCTCTCTCTTTCTCACACACATCTCACTTGTATTTTCATTTCTTCTTGCTTCCAGCCACCTATGGTAAACCATGCAATCCTAAATCGGCATATTCTTGTCACCCGAAAGAAACCTGTACTTTTAGCAATATATGTGAGTGTCAGTCAGAGCTGGTGATGAACCAATTTTCAGGATTCTGTGATGTATCTGGTAAGTGAAATTTCTTTTTTCTATTGCTTTATACTATCGAGAGTGCCCCAGTAGGATTGAAGTGCTACTAATTTCCATGCCAGGGCAATGAAAAGATTTGAACCTAGTAACTGTCAATGAAACATTTTGAAGATCTTCTGCAATAAAATATTAGGATCAGGGTATTGTTCACTGCAGTAAGCTTACAATAATCTTGTGGGGTTACATTGGTGACCTCTTTAAAATGCTGTGAGCCTACGATCATCTGTATGGGGCTATGCTTGTGATCCCTTAAAAATGCAAAGTTCCAACAATCATCGTGATGTGCTTATGCTGGTGATCCCTAAAAACTTTGCCAACTGTACTTTTCGGCATCAGCTTTCAACAACTTACCTGAAATGGACTACAGAACTTTCACAAATATGTTGTTGTTTGCTGTTATTGATTGAACAAGTCTATGATCCAAAGACATTCTAGATGTGACCATCTTGTCTTTTTGTGCACCTAAGGCTATATTGTCTAGTGTATTTTTCCATTCTTAAGATAATAGGATCTAATATGAAAAAAAAATTGGCTGCCATTCCTAACGGGTTGAGCTACGATATAGTGACTCTTATTAGCTTGTCTTAAATAGAAGTTCTAAAAAATGTCATTATTTTACTAAATTAACTTTTTTAGATGCCAAATATGAAAAGCCTATACAGCCTGCAAAGCCTAGAGAGTCTGGTAAGTAGAACTGTTTTTATATTTGCATAATATATGTGTGAATGTGTATTTATCTTTTACTGTTTAGATATTGACATTCAGCACTTTACTTATATTAATACCTTCATCACTGCAAATTGAGCTTTTAGATTTGCTAGGACCACAGTTTTTACAATAACTAGATACATTCATTCAACTGTAATATGGCTTTCTAGAAAGAAAGCTTTCTCTGTCAAGAGGTTAAGAAGACAATTTGAGTGAGCAGTTTTAACTGTCTTAAGCAAATATTTTCCACATAACACATCCCAGATGAACATGACACAGTGGAACAAACAAGCTAATATTATCAACATTATAATTCCATATATGTTCTGTATTGCTGTTGCTTACTATGTCCTTAAGAATCCCCACCTCACAACGTGGATCAGCAAATTTCATTAGCATATAAAGTTGTTCAAATATTTACTTCAGTGCCATCCAGAAGCTGTTGAACTAGTCTTCTTTTTCATTTTTGTTGCTCATTCTTCTGGTTCTTTACGAATTTATGTTTCAAAAAAAAAAAAATGAAAAAGAAAACCTTCAAAAGCAACTTGCTCATTTAGAATCTACTAATCAATCCAAAATGGAAATAACTAGCTTTAGGTAAAGGGAGTTTCTGAATTCAGTAAGGCAATGTGTCACAGTAAAGACTACACTGTCTTTTTGTACTTTCTGTGGTAGGCCAAACACATTGCCTGATTTATCACGAGCAGAGATACCCGGCATTACTTGGGATTAAGAAGGCATAGTTTGTATACATATTACAGTTCTGTTGAAACAGATGATACAGGAAAGTGCAGCATTGATGGCAAAACATTTGTGGAGTAAATGATGGGATAATTCGACTAAGCAACATGTCATGCGTCTGTTTGGAATATTTCAGGCCCTAACCTGTCATGGAAAATTGGCGGGGGGGGGGGGGGCTTTGCTGATCTTGAGAAAGTTTCATCTTGCTTCTCTCTTGAGACTCCATCTGATGTGCTGCTGCATGCATTTGGGAATGTCTCATCACCCTTCTCTGATGTTGGGAAAGTCTCATCTCCCTTCCCTATTGAGATTCCATTAATTTAAGGGTAAATATGTAAATTGTAAATCCCTTGCAACCTTGCAACTGCTGCGATAATTATTAACTGGTAATTGAATGGTAAATGTGTATTTTTATATACTTTGGACCTGTCACCTCATTGTTTTTTGTCGAGAGTTTCACCTCCAGCCATTCGTTGTCAGTCAACACACACACACTGACACATCGTTCTGCTGTCATGGCATTAAAGACAGAAAGTTGCCAATGCATAATGTTGTTCTCATTAGGATATAAATTATTCATTTATTTATCTCAGTAGAATTAAAAGTGAAAGAATAAGAGTGTAACAATCTTATATAACATTATAATATAGATCTTATTCTTTCACTTTTGACACGCAATACCAAACCAGTGCCTATGTTGTTTTAATTCAAATGAAAAAAAAAATTACTCGTTGACACTCATGAGATTTGATTTGGTTGAGCCTTTTGAGAATGTGTAAGGAGCTGACAGACGGACAAAGAAGACAATTTGTAGACAGAACTTACAAACTCCATTTGAGTGTATAAAGCTTGAGGGAAAAAACTTGAGCTGCTTTAGGATAGCTTTTTTTAACGCATGACTGCTCAGTGGCATGGTTGATATCTTATTGGTTTCAGCTTATTGGCTGTATGTGGCCCATAGCGGTCATATGTACGCATGCACGACCGCACTACAACAGTTTTTGATTGAGGGAGAAATGTAAATAGTATATTTAAATAGATGGTGTGCAAAACATTTTAAATAAGTAATGTTGTAGGGAGAATGTACAAATACCGTAAAGCCAAAGATATTTATGCACAACAAAATTGAAATACAATCAAGTCAGTTTTTAGGCAGATGTGGCAAAACCGAATTTAAACACACTGGGTGAACAAAAATTTTAAATAACTAAATTATTTTTCAGAGAGAACATACGAAAACCATAGCTGAGATTTTTACGCATGACTAATTGAAATACATGGAAGTCAGTTTTTAGACTTAAGTCAGTAAGTGAATTAAAGAGAGAGAGAGGAATTATTAGAGAGGGTGAGAGAGAACATGTGTAAGCAAGAGAAACAGAGAATGAGAAAAAGAGAGAGTCGGGAGAGAATCGGTTTAAAACTGCTGAAGTTTTTAGAGAAAACAACGTGTAAAATACTGTTTTTCCTGGCTTCTTGCTTTACACAGGAGCTCTGGGCAAAATGTTATCATGCTGAAGAATTCCAGGTAGGGGTTCGCCAAGGATGAGACCTCAGTCCCTGCTTATTCATCATAGTCATCTCGGCAATAACAGAGGAATTCAAGACAGGATGCCCCTTTAAGCTTCTCTATGCTGATGACCTTGCTCTAATAGCTGAGTCACTATCAGAACTAGAGGAGAAGTTTCAGGTGTAGAAGCAAGGACTAGAATTGAAGGGCCTTAGAGTCAACCTAGCAAAAACCAAGCTGAGTCACTATCAGAACTAGAGAAGTTTCAGGTGTAGAAGCAAGGACTAGAATTGAAGGGCCTTAGAGTCAACCTAGCAAAAACCAAAGTCTTAATAAGTAGGAAGGCAGACAAATCCCCTCAGGTAGATGGCCTTATTCAATCTGTAGAAAAGGTGTAGGTAGAAATTCCATAAGATGTACCCTGTGTAAGCTATGGATACATAAGAGGTGCAGCAATATCAAAGGAAGATAGTTTTTGCGTATGGCAAATGCTCGGGAGCAATAAACACTGAAAACACGCAGAGAACAGCTTCCGTCACATTCTAGGGGAAAAAACCTACAAGTAGTTGATAGCTTCCGTTACCAAGTCAGTAGCAGGGGTAGATGCTCTGAGAGTGTAGCTACTAGAATAAGAATAGCCTGGACAAAGTTCAGAGTGCTCCTACCTCTGCTGGTGGCAAAAGGCCTCTCGCTCAGAGTAAAAGGTCGACTGTATGACACATATGAGCGAACAGCCATGTTGCATGGCAGTTTAGACAGAGTTATCATTGAATGGTAAATGTGTATGTTTATATAACTAGGACTTGCCACCTCATGGTTTTTTTTCGAGAGTTTCACCTCCAGCCGTTTGTTATGTCAGTCATCACCTACACTGACACACCATTCTGCTGTGGTGGCTGTAAAGACGGAAAATTGCCGATGCATATGTTGTTCAAATGAGGATGTAAATTATTCATTTATTTCAGATATAATAGAAATAAGATGATCTTAATGTTATCACATTAGAATTAAAAGTGAAAGAATGAAAGTGAAGCAATATTATAGGGGCAACCCAATTTTCAAATGCATAAGGAACATACGCATGTGCGCACACACACACACACACACACACACACTCTCTCTCTTAGAAAATAGATAAGGTATGAAACATCAGCACTTCTCACCCACTATCCTTGTCTTTCATCTTCTCCTATAGAAACTTGTTTTCTGTCTCCATATGAAATGGACGTTTGTGTGTGTATGTATGTATGTGTGTGTGTGAGTGAGTGAAGGTGTGTGTCTTTGAAGATACACACACATTATAGAAAATGTGACGTCATCTCTATATGGCAAAATGTCTGTCTGTGTGTGTGTGTGTATCCTTTATACAAATCCACAATTTTTCAGTTAGAGGGCTCGCACTTTCTATGGTCATTCAAAACCGTCCAAGGGTGGTCGTGCACATCTTTACATTTCCCCAGTCACCCTGCAAGGCCATTAAAAAAATCAATAGAAGTGACTTTTTTTTGTGAATTTTCTATCCAAAACCCAATCAAAATGCCCGAAACTTGATACGCCAATTGAATGCCAGCTAGCTGTATGTGATTGGTCAGAGATTTGGACAGTACTTGCGTGTATGTGCGCATGCACGCAGCTGTATATGCATGCACTAGCACTATGACTTGGCATTGCCAGGTCATAGGGTTAGTCATTGTATAAAATGTTTACAGTAGTTGATTTATGGAAAAGATTATGATGTTAAATTTTTTAAATGCAAATATGTGAATGACGATGAAGTTTAATTTGTAGCTGAAATAGTATTGAATCTTTTGATACTCCATACATCAAAATCAATAACTCGGTTTTGGAATGCATATGGAATATATATATATAGGACAGACTTCTTTCGAAGTTGTAGAATTTGGTGAAATTCAGTTGGAAATTGTAAGAGTAGAAGTGGTTCACACAACACACAGACATATTGCCTTTTAATATATAAGATAACTTTCACTTTGTGAGCGCCTTCACTCTGTTGCAAGTTCCCAGACAAACTTTAGTTGAGGATAACAAAGATATTTGTTGTTCTACCGTTCATAGTAGTGTCAATAATCATGATCATACGATGATATCAGTGGAAATAGAATAGGGATCTGGACCCATGGGTAATGCTTCAAGAGGTTGCTTTATTTTCTGGCATATAAAATAATGTCTCTTCTCTCTCAATTTGTGACAGTTGATACATTGTTTTGAATAAATTATACATTATCTTGTAGCTTCCAGATTTCAGTGATGTGGTTGTTTATTTTTAGAATGGCATTATAGTGTTGGTGTGAGAGATTGGATCGGACATGTTTGAACATAAGACAGAATATTTGGGCCAGATATTACCACTTTAAATGATAGTGTCAAATCTGCGATATTTCAGCAAAAGAAAAAAAAAATCACTTTAATTATTTTCTCATGTTCTAATATGCAGTTTATCAAATCTAACACTTAGTATAATTTATTTTGAAAATAATGAACAATTTAGCAAAATAACTATTGTTATTCAACTGGTGTTTAGAACATAAATTGGTTTAAAATTTTGATGGAAGGTCTTAATTTTAGATAATTTTAAGGCAAAAAATTTGTCATAGAATTAGAGGCAGTTTCAGACAGGTTGGTATCAAAAGAGTTAATGTACTCCTCGTTAATTTAATTTTTACCAAAATTTTAATGATCATATTTTCTCTTTTCATTTCTTCTCCAGCATCTTCCAGATCAATGCATCATCCTGACTATTTGATACAGAATACTGGTGCTCCTCTCTTGACAGAAAACGTTGCGAGTTCAACAGTGAAAAGCAAGTATTTTATTAAGAAGATTTCTCTGTTATTAACTGATGTAATGTCCTATTTTCAAATATGACCATCAGTGTCGTATGATTGTTTAACCTGTCAAGGATATTTTATGCCCAAGTCAGGATTTTCATAAGCATGAGAATTCTAAATTATGATAGATGGAAACTGAAAGAAGCTTGTTGTATTTATGTACGTATGTATGTGTATTTGTGATTATATGAGTAATCATATCACCTGCTCTTGACATTGCACGCTAGTTGTAAACAAAATATCAGTATCTGCACTGCTTGGAACCTTCAGCAAGTGTCTTCTGCTACAGACCTGGGCTGACCAAAGCCTTGTGAATGAATTTCATAGAAGGAATCTAAAAGAAGTCCTTCCTGTATGTGTGTGTCATTGTGTTTTGATTGTCTCTCACTACCATTTGACAGCTGGTTTGGGTTTGTTTATGTCATCATAGCTTAGAGTCTTGATACTGATAAGATAAATACCAGGCTTAGAAAGTGAGTACAGGGGGTTGATTTGGTTAATTAAACCCTTCAGGATGGTGTTCCATCATTACTGAAGTCCAGTGAATGAAACAAGTGAAAGATAAAAGATTATACAAGTGGCATTTCTCTTTTGCAATCTTCTATGGAAACATGTCCAGTTACTGTGCTGCTTTGTGTTTGAAAGACTAGGGGAAATAAATTGCTGAGGTTGGTGATGGGTAGGGCATTCAGCTTTAGAAAATCTGCCTCAATTAATTTCGTCTGACCCAGGTATGCATAGGAAAGTGGATGTTCAAATGATGATAATAATGATCACTTTTATCTCTTGCTGATTAATGTTGATAAGTAAATGAGCAAAAACATTTGTGGTCCCCAAATCATTGGCTTAAATCTGCAAAACAAGAAACCTTACGTGTCGAATTTTATTGTTTGTTTTATTCAAGATACAATTCTAATTCTGTATTGCCTTGATATTCCCTCATATAATGCCATTTTTCTGTCCCCATAAATGCCCCTCCTTCTCTCTCTCTCTCTCTCTCTCCCTCTCCCCCCTCTCTCTCAATGTATTTTCTTTGTTTTACAGATAGTGCCCTTATCACAGGATTATCTGTTGGAGCTGCTGTTCTGCTTGCTACCATCATCTTGGTGGCCTTCATCATTTGGAAACGCCAGAAGAATCAGACCAGTCATGTTCCATTAATTGACAATGAGGAAGTTGTTATTTAAGAGAATATTTGGTTGCTTTTCTTTTGTCAAAGAATTATTTTTGCCTTATAATTTTCTTCCTGCAATTCTTTTTAATAGCATATAATTTCTAGTTAATTGAATGTTTTGATTTATAAAACTAGTATATGAGTGTGTGTGTGTGTGTGTAATATAGATATATTCTTGAGTTACAAGTGATTTGATTTGATATCTTCTGTTACGATTAAAAGAATTTTATTGAACTAAGCCATTAAAGACACACACCATTACACTTTACCCAATATCAGGTACCAATATATATAGTGTCATCATAATGCAACACAATAAAATAAAAGTGTAACTCATGCCATCATGGAAACTGGATCTGAAATGGTGATAATGTGTTTTTAATGGTTAGAATAACTACCACAGAGCTATTGTTTTGAATATTAATTCTTCACTAATTCTTCTGTATATATGTATATTTTTCTTACTGTGAGGTTTATTGATATTAAAATTAATAATTAAAAAATTTAACTTCGTTTGTATTGTTCTACCATCATTTTGTGTCTTAAAGAAAGACACCCACTGATATTGAGTGGAGAAAGATATTTCAATAAATTTGCATCAGGTTTTTAGGAGGTCTCACATTTGGTAAAGAAATGAAAATTCTTTCTTTTTCACAGATTCAGAATTTAAATTATTCAACCTGAGACAATATAGTTTTGAGATCTTGTGCAATTTATAGTTTTCCGAAGTCTTTCTTAGATTGGGCATCGTCTCCAGAAATTGTTTCATCTTTGTCATCATCACTGCAAGTTAATATTCAGACTTGTTTGAAATTTGAAATCTCAGATATTTTATGACAATTTTCCCCCATTTACTGTTTAAAATCTTTTCTATTTTCTCCATAAACACTTTACTATTTATTCCTTTGCTCTTTTTAAAATACACACCCCATGTATTCTTACTTTTAATTATTCAGAATTTAATATTTCTTTATTAATTTGAATATTTGAATTATGATTCAAATATTTTTCTTTTAAATGTCTTGAAACCGTTGGCATTAAATCGAACTATTTTAGGTGGTGGGCATCTCTTTTAGGAGATGTCTTATTGCAAATAATCGGAGAATTTACAGGAAAGTCTTTCTTTTTGATTTTTGGCTTCTTAAAGTGTATTTTTCTATTTAAGTGTATATTTCGTCCAAATTTTCAGAAGTAGTCTGATTAGCAAAAATATGATTTAACAAACAGAAGTGTTTTATATATATATATATTATTTGGTTAGGTATATAGTAGGATCTGATGAAGTTCATTAGGGTCTGTCAGCATTTAATGAATATAAACAGATTAAAAAGGAAATAATTGGTTTGCTGGGAGGAAAGGAAAAGTTTAGGGTGTCAGGCATTATTTTATAAGACCAAAACTTATATGCAGATGTAAGCATTGCTGTGTGGTTAAGAAGTTTGGCTTGCAACTCAGTGGTTTTGGGTTCAGTCACACTGCCTGGTACCTGGGGCAATGGCTTTTGCTATAGCATGGTGCTGAACAAAGGCTTGTGAGTAAATTTAGTTGTGTGTGTTTTTGTACCCTTGTCTTGACATTGTGCTAATTGTAAACAACTGTGGCTGTCATACCAGCAGTGCTGTTTATTTGCAATCTGCCATGAAAACCTGTCCAGACGAATGGATAATATCACTTTGCTTGGAAACCGGTATGGGTTGACAACAGGAAGGGCATCCCGCTGCAGAAATCTGCCTCAACGAATTCCATCTGACCCATGCAAGCATGGTTAAAGTAGGCATTAAAACAACAATGATGAAGATGATGTCATATTAAATTCTCTTAAAAACTCAGCTGCAAATGCCAAGTGAATTTATTTTCTCTCCGGCATTAAAATATGGTAAAAGTATGGAAGCCTGTTCTACATTCCTATATGAATCTCACTGTGATGGGGTGAAGATTTTAGCTTGTTGAATGTTTTGCTCAAGAATAAAGCAATCCTCTTAGCACTATATGAGCTTGGTAATTGTCCTTTGTCAACATTGATTGAGAAAACCTCTTCTTAAAGGCATTCCAGCCGAGACCATACTGTAATTTTAGGAGTCTCTAGAATTGTATTATTTTTCACTTCGCTTCTTTAGTATCCATACCACCTACAAGCAAGAGTTTTCTCCCTTACATCTATTTTGTTTGTTTTTTATATACCATAAACCAGTGTTACATTGTGCTTTTAGCTTCAAGTTAAGTATCGCTGGCTGTAGAGACCTATCCCTCTTGGTGTGACCAATTCGATGATGCCATTCCGAATTTCACACTTTTTCAGGTTATCTGTTATTTCATCTCCATCTGAATGAAATAGTGTTTGTGAAATACCAGTTCCACCATCACGTTGACTTAATTCCACTAATCTCCACGCCATCACATACATGTACAATTGCCACTTTGTGTAATTTTGATATTGTATCACTTTATTATTTACAAGTAATTCGAGGTGATTTGGTAGAACTTAACACATTTTATATAATACAAATTTAATATATACTTGGACTATCCCCCCCCCCATCACTGAATCCAGGTTTTTAAAAAAAAATGTGTATACACACACTAATATACACACAAAGTAAGTTAGGGGTTATGGGTGCAACCTACTAAGGGATAGTATTTATCCAATATACTGTTGGTAAAGTACCCAGATTCCTAATACATAAATGTTTTTAATTGCAATGCAATTAACTCATTTATTGTATTAAACGGGTGAAGGTAAAGAAATATTTTATCGTTAATTTATAATACAAATAAGAAAATGGAGAAACAGTTTAGTTTGTTCATCAACTTTTGGATACTAGAATGTTGGATTATTTATTCATTTATCAAAATGAGAACCTTAATAGCATACATATATCTTATAATTCAAAGGTTCTCATTTTGTTAAATGAATAAATAATTTAACATTCTAGTATCCAAAAGTTGATGAACAAACTAAATTGTTTCTCCATTTTCTTATTTGTATTATATATATATATATATATATATATCTAATGTGTGTGTGACTTAGCACATAAATGCAAAACAACGTGGAAAAAATAGTACTCAAATACTCAAGGTAGTGTAATATGCTTTCTTATTAAAACTGCAAAAACATCACAAAAAAACTTAGAGTTTCACATTCCTGTTCATTGGACACTTGTGATGAAGAATGGAATAAAATTGTAAGATAAATTTTATTCCAGCCTTGATCACAACTATCCGACAAATGGGAATGCGAAACTCTGAGTAACAGTTTGTTGTGATGTTTTTACTGCTTTAATAAAAAAAAGTGTATATATAATAAATATGAATATATAGTCCATTATGTTAAACTCTAGAACTTTTTTGTTGATTGTTAATTATTTCACAGGTTAAATTAAAACTGCATTTAAAGAAATATGCTACTATCTGGTTTATGGGTTTTGTTTGAAAAATGTCTTAAAAGCTTTTATAATTTCATTACTTTTTTAAAAAAATTTTTTAAGGAATATAAACATTTGCCATATTCGGTATGGATGGACAGATCTGAGAATTAACATTTGTTTCAATATTTTTGTTTGTTACTTTAAGAATTTGTTCTATTTTGGCATAGTAATCTCTTTTATCTATTTAAACATATATATAATATATATTTTCGTTTTTAACTTGTTCTTTTTCTGCTTTCTTTTATCTTATGACTTTTCGTAAGTTATCCTGGAAGAAAAGGAATGTATTTAAAGACAGACAACAAATACAAAAATTACTATTTTTATGAAGTTTTCTTATTTGTATATCTTAATAAACCAAATAAAAAGAATTAGCTTTATTTTGTTTATTATTTATTTATTTTTTTTATTTATTGCCCACAGGGGGATAAATATAGGTGGGACAGACAAGGGGATTAAGTCAATTATATCGACCCCAGTGTATAGCTGGTACTTAATTAATCGACCCCGAAAGGATGAAAGGCAAAGTTGACCTTGGCGGAATTTGAAATACCGCTAGGCAGACGAAATACCGCTAGGCATTTCGCCCGGTGTGCTAACGTTTCTGCCAGCTCGCCGCCTTTAATAATTGTTATAGAGTCAAGGAAAGTTGTTAGATTAAAGTCTATGGCTCTATTGTCATTCTTCTGTTTTGTAATCTTTTCACTTATTTTTTAAAAATATTCTTGGAACAAGTTGGATAACATTGTTGGTGATTGCTCCCCACTGAAGACTAAAACTAGGCAAAGATTTAAAAAAAGACCTGAGTGGAAACGGAAGTTTGATAATGAAGAAAAGCAAAATTGAGAGAAAAACAATGAAGACATGATTGTGAGACAGTGCCATTAGATGCTGTCACAGTGGCCAGAACTGTTACTTGTGGTTATTTACAGTTGCAGTAGATACTATCCTATTAGTAAAACTAAACCAAGACTTTCCTGGTGGAGATCCATGGTCTTGCAATACTAACACTGCAAGGTGCCGCCATCCATCATTGTATTACTAATATTCTCATTTCCTTAAAGCAAATAGTGCTTGTTACCCATTGCAGGATCTTAATTGATAAGCAATCTGCTTGAGACAGTTTCTGCTTCTAAGATACAAAAACCTCTTGTTCTAAAGTGGTTACATTTAGATTTAAAATATTCCAAATATTGCACCATAATCTTATGTATAAATCTCGGGTGTTCTAAATATCAGTATGATAACAAAAATTTAATTATTTTACTAAATCTCTCCAGATTCTGTATATAAATAGTATAATGGAGATTTCTGTCAACCCTTTTGTGAAGATAAAAGGTGTGGATTGATGGATAACAAGTTTGTTTCTCGATCACATGGTTTTGAGTTCAGTTCTACTGTATATCACCTTAGGCAAGTGTATTCTACTATAGCCCTGAATCGACCAAAGGTTTGTGAGTGAATTTAGTGGACATACACTGAAAGAAGCCTGCATGTGTGTGTTGGTACTATTGTCTTGATGGTAGTAAATGAGCATCATACAAGTGAGGTTATTCATTTCCACTCTTTGACAAAACATGTCAAATTTGAGAGAAAATATTACCTTGCTTGAAAACGGGGGACAGAAAAGGCACCCAACCATAGGAAAATCTGCCTCAACAAATCCCATCTGACCTGTGCAAGTCTCAAAAAATTGATGCTGCTGCTGATATATACATTCAAACACGCATATATACATATTTTAATTGCCTCAATAACTGAAGAGATGCTGGTGCTGGTTTCTGCCCCAACATCCAAAACTCGGAGTTTTATTATGGCAACTAAATAATTGTCACATATTATATTACAAATAAATTCCTCTATTTACATAATATCAAGGTCTCTTTCATTCTTTTGTTGTCTTACCATTACCATTAATATATATATATATATATATATATATTTTTATTAATGCGCCCTCTGGTTTCTATGGCATATGTATTCCCCCCAGCTGGACGGGACACCAGTCCATCGCAGCGTTACTCAAGAAACAGGAAGAGTGAGAGAAAGTTGGGCGAAAGAGTACAACAAGGGTTGCCACCACCCCTGCTGGAGCCTTGTGGAGCTTTATGTGTTTTCGCTCAATAAACACACACAATGCCCGGTCTGGGAATTGAAACCGCGATTCTCCAACTACAAGTCCGCTGCCCTAACCACTGGATCATTGCACCTCCACACACACATACACACACGCACACATATATTATCAACAGCACTTAATGTATGTGTTTGCTTTCTGCCATACACCACCCTGGGGGATGACTCTTTCATAATGCAGTCTATCACTTTCAGGTATTTTAATATCCAGCATTATGAGGGAATCATCCCTCAAGTGCTATACTGCGGCAAACCAGTGAACAAACAAAACACACACATATATATATATATATAAAATAAAATGCAAAATGGGACAAGAACGCAAAATATCTGGACAACTAGGTGATAGAAAAAAGAACAACAAAACATCCAGATAGACGATACAAAAAAACAAGGACGGGTCATTCGAAGCCTTTTATCTTCAGTCAAGAACTGGATCATCCTCACAATTTCGGCTGATTAATCTTGAGATTGCTCCAATCTGGCCAGCCCCAAGGAAAAACTAAGCTAAGAGCATTAGATTCCTTGGAAAAAAGCATCGAATGTATACGAAAACAAGGACGGAAAAACAGCCGATGTTACACGACACCATAAAGTCTGGATACATGTTCTTGTTTTTTCTTTCCTAGTTCGAATGTGAGTTATTTTTGCTTCTGTATCTATGTATCCATCCCTCCCTCCCTCCCATTTTGTTTCAGTTATTTCATGAAACAATATTTTGTACAATTTGAAAAACGTTCTGTGATGTCATTTCAGTTGTGATTTCACAACAGAGAAAGTTTAAGGAAGGTGATATATTTGAAATTTCCCCCAACACCAAAATATCAAATGGAAATTGTAGTTGTGATACCTGTGCCGGTGGCACGTAAAAAGCACCATCCGTACGTAGCCGATGCCAGCACCGCCTTGACTGGCTTCCGTGCCGGTGGCACGTAAAAAGCACCAACCGCTCGTGGCTGTTGCCAGTCTCCCCTGGCACTTGTGCCGGTGGCACGTAAAAAGCACCCACTACACTCTCGGAGTGGTTCACGACTGAGGATGAGCAGAAATAGCTCGAAACCGAGTCGGTCTCGCGATTCTGTTGTCTTCTGGCAGATGGTTGGCTTCCCTGCTTGCAATATGTGCAGGCTGCACCTATATCCAGTTGTCGGAAGATCTGCCTAGGGTTGATGTGGCGATTGACTTCACTTGTCTGTACTGTATAATTACTACTATCACCTGTTTTGAAATTTTCTGACTACTTTGCTTGTCATCTCTCTCTCTCTCTCTCTCTCTCTCTCTATATATATATATATATATATATATATATATATATGTATACATACATACATACATTCATACACACAGACATACAGGAAGTAAACAGACACCTTTAATTTTCAAAATTTCTGATCTAGGCGTCTTAATATGTTTTCAGCGGTGTAGAATTTACAATGTAATTATTCTTTTTCATCCCAGGTGCCATTATATTAAACATTTGCGGAGAGTAACCATGCCACGCACAAAAAATTCAGCAGAACTGTCAGATTTTCAAAGAGTTCGTATTGTTGGGCAATCTGAGTCTGGTCTTAGCCAGCGAAAAATTGCCGAAAATCTTCAAATTCCGCTTGCTACTGTTAATTATAGTGCAATTCAAAAGCCAAGGAAAAGAATCAACAGATTATCGTCCCGGCCGACTTTGGCCCTCGGAAAGGAAGCTTCGCTGTTTGAAGAGAATTGTGGAAAGAGAATTGTTCGAAGGCTTCTGACATTGCAAAACTGCTAGAAGTTAGTCCAAGAACATGTTACATAGCTGCATATTATGAACGAGCAGCTAGAAGAAAACCTCTCCTTAAACCAATTGATATCATGAAAAGAAAGAAATGGTCTAAGGTGATGTCAGAAATATCCAGTTCATTGTGGAATAGAGTGATTTTCTCAGATGAATCCAGAATTGCATTATTTTCAGACAGTGGACGTGTTTGGGTCTGGAGGCTTCCCAATCAAGAATTTGATTTGAAACGACTCCAATCAACTGTGGAAGATGGCGGTACCTCTGTAATAGTACGGGGAGCTGTCATCAGCAATGGTCGTTCTGAGCTGATCGAATGTGTTGGAACCATAAACTTTGAAAAATACATAAAAATACTTAAGCAAGGACTTCTACACGATAACATAACGAAAAATGAGTTTTTATTCATGGTAGATGGGGCTCCATGTCACACAGCGAAAAGGAATCAACAATGGCTAACTGAAAATGGTATCAAAAAGCTTCCTTGGTGGAGCCAATCTCCTGACATGAACCCGATTGAAAATATTTGGAGCATACTAGATAGAGCTATACGAAAAACTTGACAGTAACATAAATCTAAAGATGAATTATTTCAATTGTTACGTGAAAAGCGGGCAGAAATTCCACAAGAGACAATCACAAAACTCATCAGTTGAATGCCAAAAAGGGTTTCTGAATTGAAAACTGCAAAAGGAAGGTCAACTAAATACTAAAGTATGTAGTCCTACCTATCCATTACATTCAATTGTTCGCTTTGCGTATTAAATAAAAGATTTTGAAAAATAAAAGTGACTATTTACTTCCTGCATATCTGTATATATAAATATATATATATGTACACACACACACACACACACACACACACACACACACACACACACACACACACACACACACAACACACACACACACACACACACACATACATACATACATACATACATACATACATACATACATACATACATACATACATACATACATACATACATACATACATACACACACACACACACACACATATATATATACATATATATATATATATATATATATATAGAGAGAGAGAGAGAGAGAGAGATCTATATATAAAATCTCTATATAAAACTGAGAATGTGTGTCTGTCTGTGTGTTTCCCTAAAACTTGAGAACTACACAACCAATTTCATTCAAATTTTACACATGCCTTCTTTGGGTCCATGTAGTTTCTTGGGCAAAAGAAATGTTCAACTTCTTGTCTAGGGCGAGCCCATAGCAATATCATATCTTCTCCACTATTTCAGTATTACGTGTTAAAAGTGAAACAAAAACATCTCTCTATCTTATGTCAGATACTTTCACTTTAACAATAAAAATTAGAGATAATAATAACAATTGAATTATATATAGTAAGTAATAATTAAAATGAAACTAAATTAAATCGTAACATAACAATTAAAAGTAAAAATAGCAATTGGTATAAAATTGCATCAATGACTTGAACTTGAATAAGTGGTTTCACATGAATGGGAATAAATTAAAAATACAATTAGCGTGCAGAAATGGAATAGTCCAGATGGAGGTTTGCACATACCGTTTACCACGGCTTTTACATAAGATTATCTGCTAATTAGCTAGCATTAAGTATCTATATGAAGTTTGGCTGTATGTAATGTCTGTTTTCTCGAACATCCGTTTCGACTGAGTTGGTACGTGTCAATTTTTCCCTGTAAATATTGTTATTGTTACTGTAAATTATTGTTATTGCTTTTAAAAAGAACTGTTATTTGCTTTCTTTGAAAGCTATTTGTTGAAATTCCCCCCATGCGGGGGAATTATTGTTATCTTGTGACTCTTTAAGCCAATTTTTGTGAAAGGCTTTTTAAGCCAATTTTGTGAAAGGCTTTTTAAGCCAACTTGTGGAAAAATGGAAATGCATACACCTTTCTCTTTCTCACCTGTGTCAGGCGAAGAAAGTAGTTCACCAGTAGTAACACCGAAAAAACAAAACGAAAAAACACCAGCAGTCTCACCGAAGAAATTCGCAGAGGTAGCTGGTAAAAAGGAAAAGAAGCTAAATACTGAAAAGAGTAATTTAGAAAAATATATGCACATGTTGAAAAAAGAAGGAACGGAAATTACAGTGGCTACAACAGAAGGAACGACCGACGCAGTAAACAGGAAAAGGATCATCTACAAGACCTAAAGCATAGTTTAAAAAATGATTCAAAGAATAGAGGAAAATAAAGTGGAAAAATGCCTGAAACCAATTTGGCCCGAAATCACATACATCAACCGTGGAAAAAGGTTCGGTGCAGTGGAGGTAACGTTTAAAACAGAAGAAGCAGCGAAAAAGTACTCTTTGGAGACACTCAAAACAGAGGAGGTGGTTCTTCTTCCAATATACATGGGAAGAAGAACATCAAAAATAAAAATAAACAATATCCCCCCTGAAGTGGATGCCACTTGTTTAGTGGCAAGCAATAACATTAGGCCTGGATGAAAAAATAAATATTCTCCAGGTCTCAGTGGAAGAGGAAGAGCATTGGAAGGGGCAATGCTTGACGATGGCAATTCAAGCGGAGGTAGCAACCTTAGAAGAAATTCCAGAAGCCATAAATGTTAGCGGAGGCGAGAGGCTGATCGTATACGTGGAAGGCAGAAAACCGAGATGCTTCAACTGCGGGTTGAAGGGACACATCAGGGCCGAGTGCCAACCTAATGAGAAGGAAATAAAAGAAGAAACACCAGATGAAACAACGCCAGTACCAACACTAAAAGAAACACCAGCACCAACACCTAAAGATGTTACATCACCAGCGACAGAAGAAAGTAAAGAGAAAGACAAAGAGGAAGGATGGTCGACTACTTCCAAGAAAAAGTAAAAAACACAGACCGCCCCTCCCAAATTGAATATAAAACAGAAAAATGAACAAGAGAAAGACAATACGTAGATGGCCATAAAGGCATGAAACAACAGACCAGTCAACCGTCTGGCAGTTATCCCAACTGCCAAACGAGTTGAGAAAACTACATCGAAAGACTTCCTTATCTACAGGATAGGCCGGAAGGATTACGGGCGGATTAAGTCCGAATTCTTCCACGACGTAGGCCCTCTAAGAATGGATTTTTCTCCATATATTTACGAGGACCTACGTCCAAATACGCCACGAGCCCGGGAAAAAAAAAGAAAAGGAGGATGAAGAAACGCCGAACCACTGATATTGAGGTAAGTAATGTCTAACATTCATGATGGTTGCTTAAATATGCGTGGCCTGAGATTAAGCTGGAAGCAGGGTCGCTTCCTTAATGATATCAGGTCGCGGAATTTGGATGTCATTGTTGCTACAGAAACCCGGTTAGAGGGGCCAAGAGATCTGCTCCCGCTGTTGAACGGCTACGAGAGTATTTTCTCTCCAGGCAGTCCTACCGGTGGGAGTGGGGTGTGGGTCCTATTAAAAAGAAACCGGGTTTTTGAGAAAAAGTTAATTTTTTCAGATCCAGAGGGTCGGCTGGTCGTCATGGATTTGACGTTCAGTAACGGTAAAGTTATCAGACTGGTTGCAATTTATGCACCCTCATCATCATCTGGGCAAAGTGAGTATTTTCGTGAGTTAGAGAAATTTCTTAATACTTTACATTAATTAGTTGTGCTAGGAGACTACAACACAATTTACCAGGCGCGAGTAGATTATGTTGGCTCGTGTACAGATAGAAAAGGTAACCCTGGCTTCCTGGAACTGCTAAGACGCTTTGAGCTAGCAGATCTTATAGGTTGGAATTTCCGAACGCTCCATTGTGGACATGGTCAAATAGCGACGGATCTTCCAGGTCTTACATAGTTAGAGTACTAATTAGAAAAGCAGATAGAGAAATAGCTAAGTGTCCACAGTTTTACCTGGTCAGCTACAGTGATCATAAAATGGTCACCTGTAAGCTTGACATAGATAAGGTATATAAAAGAGGCTCCAGTTATTGGAAACTTAATACGTCCCTTTTGGCGATTAGAGACCGGATTAGGACTTTGATTCAGAGGGCGCTATCTGGTGCCATCATTAATAATAAATGGTGGTATGCTCTCAAGCGAGCCATAAAATTCGAGTCTATTAGATATAGCATAGGATTAGTGGCTAGAGAGGCTAGGATGGGATAAACTCTAGTTAAGGATTTAGAGGAAGCCATGAAAACTGGCTCTGCGGCTCAGGTGACGGCCAAGAGACTGGCGTTAAACCAGCACCTCGAGGCCAAACACATGGGCTGCATTGTCAGGGCTAGGATCCGCGCAGTGGGTTGTGAGGGAATCAACGCCGCAGGATCGGCCCGAGTGGTGGAGGCTCAACGTGGTAATGATGCCACAATTCGATCTTTGACGGACCAACAAGGTAAATTGATAGACGAACCCGAGGAAATGTGCGAGGCTTTTCAGGAGCACTTCGCTCAGCTTTTCGGTGGGGGCGGCGGACCGAATAGTAGGAGGGGCTTTACGAACCTCCTCGACGGGCTGCCGTGCCTATCGGGGCGAACTGTGAAGGGCCGATCACGCCTGAGGAGGTGGCTGAGGCTATGGCGGACTGTGGCGCAGGTAAGGTGCCAGGACTGGATGGTCTACCCTCTGAGTTATATAAGAGTATGCCAGACTTGTTCGGGCACCTACTGGCGGAGGTCTACGCGAACTGGCAGCAGAAAGGGTTTATTCCTAGATCTGTGCGCCGGGGAGTAGTGACGCTTGTCAGAAAGGACCCGTACAAGTGGAATTGTACTGCTAAACACAGAGTTGAAG
The DNA here is from genome assembly GCF_006345805.1 of Octopus sinensis. Taxonomy (NCBI): domain Eukaryota; kingdom Metazoa; phylum Mollusca; class Cephalopoda; order Octopoda; family Octopodidae; genus Octopus; species Octopus sinensis. The sequence continues at coordinate 95,092,816 of NC_043005.1, read as the reverse complement.
ATTTTGGCCAAAGTGTTATTGAAAAGATTGGCGCGTGTCGCGGATGGTCTGATCGGGGAGGCACAGACATGTGTCGTTCCCGGTAGAACCATTCAGGATAATCTCCATCTTATACGGTACACTTTAAAGGGGTTCAATAAGGATTCTGGCAAGGGTGGGGCACTGGTCCATTTAGACCAATCTAAGGCTTTTAATAGGGTTGACCATCGCTACCTGGTGTCCATTCTGGCACAGTTCGGCCTGGGTCTTGGCTTCCTCAGGTGGATCATTTAGATTTACGACAACATCGACTCGGTAGTTCGGGTGAACGATTTCTTATCGAAGCCGTTCAACATCAAACGCTCGGTTCGTCAAGGGTGTCCGTGGCTCTTGAGCCATTACTGCGAAAATTGAGCGGCATCCCGAGACAGCCAGGTTGTGGAAAATCGGTGTCAGCTTACGCGGATGACATCACCATCATCGTAACCGAAATGGATCACCTACATAGGTTTACGAGACGGTGGCAGGAGTAAAAGTTAATCGTGAAAAGTCAGTCGGCTTGCAGCTCGGCACCTGGAGAGGTAAGTCGTGGGACGTTGGACAGAGGGTCCGAATAAGTTGCTAGAGGTTTGGTTTGGACCAGACTTCCAAATAGAGAAGAACTTGGCCGAGGTATCGAGCAGGGTGGCTGCAGTAGTCAAGACCTGGTCTTGCCGGTGGCTCTCCCTGAAAGGTAGGGCGGAAGTAGCCAATGTGTTTATCGCATCGGTCATCACCTACTGCCTATCCGTCGTGCCTTGCCCTGATTCGTGGTTGATCAAGCTGGAAAGACAGCTCTTTCACTTTTTGTGGAGGGGCTCGAAACCGCTTGTGAAACGCTCTACTTGCTGTCAACAACCGTTAAAGGGTGGGCTAGGGATACCTTGGCTGTTGATGCGCAGACATGCGCTGAGGTTGGGGCATCTGTGGCTCTACCTGGATGGTGAACGGGTGTGGTCCCCGCTGACAAAACTGACGTTTCCCAAGTTTAATAGTTTCGGTGGATGGGAAACTTGGTTGAATCGAAGATCAAAACTGGACACATGGTTTATGGAGTGTCGCAAGGCTCTCCTGCTATTCCACCACATTCTTTTATAGAGGACTGGTAGAGGCGGAATGTGACGATACTTTAGGGGAAACCCTAGGTCTCGATGATAATCAGCTGGCTAGTCTGTTCCGACGTACATTCGGGCCGAAGACCCTGGACAACTTTCAGAAGCTCTATCTGTTCGGGACAAACTCGCAAGGCATGGTGGCCGAGGCAATCCGACATGTCCAAGATGCGAACGGGACAGGGAAACCGTCCCGCATGCTATTGTTCAATGTCCGGAGGTATCAGAGGTGTGGGTTTATGTCGAACAACTGTTGTCAAACACACGAAGAGTACAGCTGTCGACTGAGTCTATTGTAAAAATTGACCCACCGGATTTCCTCTCGAAAGAAGGTAAGAATTATTTTCTCGATGTAGTAGCAATCGCGACAGAGGTGATTTGGAAGACGAGGCTGAAAGATATAGAGTCAGGCAATTTCATCTCTGGCTCTGGATTGATGAATTACTTCATCTTCCACCTGAAAAGGAAAATAGGGCTGGAGAGAAAATGCCTGACTGAGAAAGTGTTCGAAAAACGATGGAAGAATGTAGCACAGATGTTGCGTATGAATGGTACCGCATAAATGTGGGACAGGATGAAACCCAGGTATCAGTGGCGAGGTGGAGATCGTGGGGTCCGAGCTAAACTCGCCCCCCTCCATCCGTAATGTCTTCCGGTCTGTCCCATCATCCGATTTTTCGTTTTTATTGTGATTCGTAATTATGTGTTAAAATTTTTTAATTCATCATCTATGTAAAACCATTCGTAAATCTGGCCCCAAATCAGATTGTGTTGTCCCCTCTTTGTTCGCCCCTTGTGGGTAATAAAAAATCACAGCCGCTTCTACTGAGTACTGCTGTTGGTTTATTTCTTATACATAAAGGATATAGCTTCAACTGCGTACTGCTTTTTGATTCACCGTAAGGTTTGTTGTTATTATTATTATTACTGTTTAACTATTGTTATCACGTTTGTTGGTTCGTCGTAAAGGAAACGTTGTTGTGTTGCATTTGTTAAACAATTGTAAACTGTAACCCTCCCTCTTTGGGAGAAGGAGCTTTGGTTATTGTTTAAAAATTGAATTGTGTCCCTGTTTGGAGAAATTGACATTATTTTTACCGTTTACACGGAAGCATTTTTGTTAGAATGCCTTCGATAGAAGAAAGTCCAAAAATGAATTTCGCTGCAGCCGTCGGCGGGCGCGAACTCATTAAAATTAAAATGGAAGAAATACAAACCTATTTCGGATTGATCACCGACAAAGACGGGGAATCTAGGATAACACCACCAAACGAAATAAAAAATTAAATTAAAGAAAAGACTATTGTCTATAAAGTATACAATGTAGAGAAAAAAGATTTGAACACATGGAGGAAAGCACCATCGAAAAGTGTCTTGGTGCGACTATGAAAGATATGTAACCAGAGGCGGTAAATTCGCCACAATAGAAGCAAGGTTCGAGTCAACGGAGCGTGCAAGGGAGTACTCGACTCGAACCTTGCAAAGTGGAAATATTTTATTTTTACCTTTATATCTAGGACGTAGGACGTCCCGGATAAAAATTTAAAATGTCCCTCCAGAAGTAGAGGTAGGCTGGATTGTAGCCACACTTCTATATAAGAGGGAGGACAAGATACAATTGATCGAAATTGCAAGAGACGGGACTGCAATTCCAGTCTGTTATATATTTTGAGTATTGTTATCACTAGCGATATCAAGATATAACTTTGTATTTTGTATTTTATATGTAGATGTATATATATAGATGTACATGTAATATGTACACATATATATACACATGTATACATGCACTAGCTCTCTATGACCTGGCAACGACGGGTCATAATGCTATATACAGCCATGATCGACTGCTAGCCACTAAGCGTTTTTAATTCTGTGTCTGTTTCTCGTGCTTCTTTCTTTTGAAGAGCGTAGGCTCGAACCGTAAAACACTTTCTCAGCTTCCCGAGCGTTAAACTAATACACCTGTTTGTTGTTTACACACCTGTCTTGGTTTTTTTTTTGTAAATTCCAACTATATATATATATATGTGTGTGTGTGTTTCTATACACACACACACACACACATATTCGCGATAAAAGCAAAACAGTCAATGAAAAATTCTATGATGGAGTGAAGGCATGTGTCACCATGTTAACATTTGTGTTCCTCATATTTTAAGAGAACCATTTTGCAATGGAATAACTCGAAATCCTGCATGTATCTATGCACGTGTTTACATGTCCCCTGTTAGGCACCTAGCTAGCAGAAATTTTTTAAGGGTAACATTATTTACTATGTTGCTTTTTGTGAAATTTCTTCTTTTCTTGTAACCTTTTATATAGTATCTAAAAGTCGAAATAATATATTTCAAGTAATTATGTAAATTCTTAACTACAGTATTTCGTCATAAATAAATAAATAGAAATCATGTTTTTACAGAAAATATAAAATATGTTGCAGCAAAATTATATTTTAGGTTCCAGCATGGACGCAGCTCTCGAACTTTTATATATATATATATATATATATATATATATATATATATATATATATATATTTACTTTCAAAGTATTGTCCTGTTATGCGCCATTTTGGCTGTACAATTTTGCAAGCAAGCAAGCAAGATTGAAGTTAATTTTTAATGTATTATACATATATGATAATTTTTCATGAAGTGTAATTGGCGCGATTTTCTGAATGGTACGAATGCAATAATTTCCAGTTAATCCAAATTCCTGTAATAAGGAAAATTGCTGGTATCTTTTAAAATCAGTTAAGGCATCTCAGAAATGAGTAAAAGGGCCATCAAGAATAACGTAGAGGCTGCTGAAAAAGGGTCCAGATAGCTCGCTTTGTCACAGGCTTAAGCTTGACCACGTCACCTAGGATGAGAATATGTTTTGTTAGACCTGTAGTGGTGATGAGAAACCGCAACCGCTAGATAACCGATCAGAGGCCAAGAATTTCACGTGATCGATTTATTAGGCAACAAATCAGAATAAAGTTGTGTAATGATATAATTTCTAGAATGTTCTTGTACCCTATAAAAAGCCAATTTGGTGCCTAAACCCTTTGTAGAATTATGTTATCCATTAAAGGAGCGACTTGTTTATATTATTATTAACAAGAAAAACTTTTCTATTTTCATACGTTTATAGAAAAAAAAATCCTCTATCCGACATTTTGTTTTTCAACCGTCAAGATCGATAAAATAGGGACCAGTCAACACAGTTCTGACGCCGATACCTCCTCCCCACTCATTTACCCCCACCTCGCATAAATTTATATATATGAACGGCAGTTGGGATGCAATGAATGCTGTAGACAATGAATTAAGAATCCATTAAAACTTCTCTCTCGAGAAAGAGAAGGAAAACAATAACCTTGAACATTTGACTGAAATATTTATTGTTGCACATAAAGACGACTGTTGTTGGATATGTACAATTAATAATTACAGACTGAGAAAGAGACACCACTCTGAAAGCAATCTGTACAGCAACATCCTGTTGGCTCAACATAAACGAAATCATTGCACTCTTTTCGTGGTGAAAGAAGTCCTTGATTGTCTGCCTTGGGACCGTCTGCGTAAATGTCTGGAACCTTCAAATGGTAAGAATGGACGCGCATGTCGCTCAGCTGTCATCAACATGACAGCTGAGCGACATGCGCGTCCATTCTTACCATTTGAAGGTTCCAGACATTTACGCAGACGGTCCCAAGGCAGACAATCAAGGACTTCTTTCACCACGAAAAGAGTGCAATGATTTCGTTTATGTTGAGCCAACAGGATGTTGCTGTACAGATTGCTTTCAGAGTGGTGTCTCTTTCTCAGTCTGTAATTATTAATTGTACATATCCAACAACAGTCGTCTTTATGTGCAACAATAAATATTTCAGTCAAATGTTCAAGGTTTTTGCTTCAATTATTCACGCAGCCAACGAAACATATTTTTGTTCACCAACTCAGCAATATGGACAGCAGTTTTAGTGGGAGCCGGTGGTTTGTTGTTTTCATCGACCCGGTTCTTGACTGGTACTTCTTGAAAGGTAAAGTTAACCTCGGCGGTGTTTGGACTTGAAGCATGAAGAAGAAATAACTGCAAGCATTTTGCCCCAAGGCGGTAACGATTCCGCCAGCTCGCCAGAGTAGGAACAATAAGCAAACTTATGCATGCGACCGTTTGTCTTTTATTTGTTTCAGTCACTGGACTGCGGCCATGCTGGGACACCATCTTGAAATATTTTAGTCGAAGAAATCGTCGTCAATACTTATTTTAAAGTCTGGTACTTATTATGTCGATATATTAACGGGGACGAAAACAATCCGACACCGGTTGTCAAGGTGCGTGAGTGGATACAAACACACATGCACATACACGCTCACACACACACAGGCACGCGCACGCACACACACACACACACACACTAAGCGTTTTCGGCTGCCAATTTTACTTAACAAAACATTTGTCCAAAGTACCGCACAGTGGGACTGAACCCGAGACTACGTGGTTGCAAAGCAAACGTCTTAACTACACAACCATGACAACGCATATGGCGGATTATTTAAAAGTTCCGATAAACGTTCATGTTAAAAAACATTGAACCTGTAAATTTTAAAATTACAAACCAACGGGGATGTTCTATCGTCGTCGCTCGATATGCTACAAATAGCAACCAAATCTCATTGGATAATGTTGTCCTCGATACACAAAGTCTGAATAAATGATAAGTTAGTCACGGTTGGATTGCTTTTGATCACGGATCTGCTAAATAGTAACAACAATAACAATACATTTACTGGGAAAGAGCAAACCGATAACGGGAACGAAATGAGAATAATGTGGAAGAAAGGAAACAAAGAAAGAGAAGAGCGAAGGAGGGAAAGAAAAAGAACTGCTGAAAGATAGAGAAATAGAAGCAAAAAAAAAAAAATATATATATATATATAAATGGCTTCGTTGAACATGTTAACATTATCTCTGCTTATACTTACAATCATTTTAGTCTCTGTTTCTGTCTGTCTGTCTCTTTTTATGCTTGTCTCTCTACCTATCTATCTCTTTCTTCTCTTTCGCTATTTTGTCTTATCTCTCCCAGTCGACAGTAACAGAAGCGCACAACTACTAGACAAGCCTTTGTTATATATTTTGTTTTTCTCCGTAGCGATAAGTCGGTTCTATGGTGTAATGGTGAGCACTCTGGACTCTGAATCCAGCGATCCGAGTTCGAGTCTCGGTAGAACCTTACTGATTTAATCTTTTATTATTAGGAATTTTTACAACATAGCAACATAAATTATGTTATCCATTAAAGGAGCGACTTGTTTATATTATTAACAAGAAAAACTTTTCTATTTTCATACGTTTATAGAAAAAAAAAATCCTCTATCCGACATTTTGTTTTTCAACCGTCAAGATCGATAAAATAGGGACCAGTCAACACAGTTCTGACGCCGATACCTCCTCCCCACTCATTTACCCCCACCTCGCATAAATTTATATATATGAACGGCAGTTGGGATGCAATGAATGCCGTAGACAATGAATTAAGAATCCATTAAAACTTCTCTCTCGAGAAAGAGAAGGAAAACAATAACCTCGCGAAAAATGCGAACAACTCTGAATGCGAAGGGGAGATAACTTCGAGAAATTAAACAATTTCACGGTTATATTCTCATATTTAGTAAAAAGCGAACAACGATTACCTTAGCTTCGTGTTGTTAAGGTTAAAGTGATGCTAAAAGGCACGTAAAGCTGTCTCCTACCTCCGATGGATTAAATCAAGAGTTCTCAACCATTTTTTTTTGTTTCTGGATCCCTTTGATTCCTATTTTATTCGGGTGACCCTCATAGCCATTCAGTATTTTTTAAATCCCATTATATTTGCTGGTATAGCTGAGCCAGCCCTTTTCTTTTTCTTTTTATCACAACGTAGTTTTGTGGTAGCTTTGTCTCTCTTGTTTATCAGGCATTTAGTAGCTATACCCCGTTCCTGGATAGCGAAGATATATACTTCTAGGTGGGATGTATCTATCGCAGGTCCAGGTTTAATTCTCTCGTCCAGTAGCAAGACCGAAACAAAACGATGGGAGATGGGAGACGGATGCAGCAGATGACCAAGATGTTTTGCTCGCCTTATCTTGCTCTCTGCGCTCTACAGTGTGTTGCCGCAGCTGCCTTCTTCTTTGTTTATCCATGAAGGTTTCTTGCGCAGAGTCTAACAGATCCAGTTTTCACATACATAGGTAGGCAAGTCCTGTGCTACCAAGAGCTACATACCCATTCGCTACCCTCATTTGCTTTAGCCAGTCGGAGCGGTTTACTAGGGTGTGGCTGCCGTTGTATGCAAACAGCTACTTGGAGCCATAGGTGAAAGTTGGGTGCAAGGTGGGGATCAAGGCGGACGCCCCCCACCGCTAAGAGAGCGACGTGTTCCCCCGTCAAAGAGGCTACTCCACATTGACACCTCAGATACGCCAAACACAAACAGTTACGAAACAAATTGCGTATGACCAACAATGGAGTAGTACTCCCACATCTGAAATGTTGCTATTATTATTTACACAAGCCTCCTGGACCTCATACAAAGGCCGCTCTGTTGTTTGGTATCATATCGTTCACCAACACATACCAACTTCTCACTTGCAGACGTGCTGTCTTCGGATTCTATCTTTCATGTTGCTACTGTGGTGGTCTCCGCTATTCAAAGCTATTTGATTTCGCGCCATGTGAGTGTTGATGTTCCATAAAACATGGAATTGGCACAAGATCGGATTTTTCCTTAAGAGAAAATAACAGTTCTTTACGTTACCGATTTGTTTCAGATGATCCAGTACAGGTGGAATCGAAATCAAACCTTTGCTGCTAACTCACGCATAATTTGAGTTGTATCCGCTTCTTCTACAATTTCCAGCTCATTATTATCACCTTGGTCTCAAGTTTACCACGGGGCTGATTTTCAAGAGTAAAGTCACCAGACCGGGACTTCTCAAACCATCGACGTACAGTGCGCTTATTCGCCACATAGATAGATAGATAGATAGATAGATAGATAGATAGATAGATAGATAGATAGATAGATAGATAGATAGATAGACTGCAGAAGCCCGTTTGATGAATTGTGCTTGTGTCATATATTGGGTCATACTGATTCTGTCTGAGAATTACATTAAAGATACTCCAGTCTGTAGAATATTCAGCCATTTATACGTTACTTCAAGGAGTTCAACTGATCAAACAACTGAATGCTCATTATCGACAGCAACGAAGGAACGTCAATGTCTCCTGCTTGCCTGACTACCATGCAGTGAACCACTGCTATCCTGTACCAAACAGAAGCACCTGCCTCTCTTCTTGGTAGGGTTTCACATACTCTATTTGATGGCACATAAAACACACTCCCACCCTAGAGACAATCCTTGATCTTTTATACGAAGTTGA
>NC_043005.1:95029261-95081761 GCF_006345805.1 Octopus sinensis | reverse complement strand
ACCACAAAGAAAGAGTGTCCACTGGAACACCACCAACGTATAATTCGGTTGACTTAACATCTTGAGAAAAGAATCGCATTTTATTGCTCGGTGTCCAGAAGCCCATTCGCTGCCACTGTCCTTCAGCTATTCCATACAAAGAGATTGAAGTAGTGGTTCGGGACAGCCCATCAGCTATGGTCGTTTCAGCTTCTTCCACTCCCACCAAAATGTAAAGCAAAAACAATGAAGTCTACGCAGGGGAATCATTCTGGATAGTTCTCTTTCTCCACAAACACCAGTGGACTTCAGTTCAACCTTGATTGTACCCACCAACGTCCGCACAAACCTTAAATCTAACCCTTTCTTGCACGTGATCATCCGACCTGTTTACAATATCAGCCAAATCATACTTAAATATTACCGTCACGCCCTGAAACACAATTCAGTCAACCTCTGTCTTTAATTCGCCTCTTCTGAAAGGCAATGTTTCAAGTCACATACTAGTTGACGAATTCTCAAAGATATCAGCAACAAATACTTTCAGTTATTCCAGTTGCAAGTTTCCTTTCCCAGTTCTTCTGCCCCCATTCCATATCTCTATCTGTCTTTGAATTTCCCAAACCTCTGGCATTTATTTCCCCTATCTGTCGTAAAAAGGCGGCAAAAGAGGTTGAGTAAAGATTTGCACTTCGACCACGTAAAAACCTCGCTAGTAACGACTACCCAAAGCAGACTTGTGGGCTGGCCGGTTCTCGCCTGAGTGGTGCAAAGGCGTCATCCACCAGTAGAAGGGTATCACCAATAAATGGTAGATGCAGTGATGCGCTGTTACAGCGCATGTCCTCACACTACTACTACTACTACTACTACTACTACTACTACTACTACTACTACTACTACTGAACTCTCTAGAATAATCACTTACCCATTTCCTGACCGACAAACTCTCTCTCGAAAAATCTTGATTTCTTTCTCAACTCCAAATTTACCAAGTTTTCATTCTTGAATCATGCAAGTAATGTCTAAGCAAGGCAATAAATATCCCATCTTCCTACTGTGAGATATCCCTTTTTTATCCTCTTGAACGTCCAGATCCTCACCAGTTCTATACCAGCTGCTCCTTGCAGTATATATATATATTTCGGTCTGACTTCTATCCGAGATTGCTAAACATGTGACTGAAGCCATACTTCTACGTAATCTTCTTTTACATTCTTCACAGAAGCGAAGACAACAACCCCAAACACCTACACTGTTCTCTCACACCTATGACACATTGAGGAAGTTGTCTGTGACCACCAACCACGAAGCGTTTGTTTGTTATAGAAATGCTTGCAAAACGAACATCAAGGAAGCAAAGGATTCCTTCGTACATGCAAACTCACTTCTCTTCCAAACTGAAGCTGAGCCTTGTCTATGATCAAGAGAATCTTTGCTGACGGAGGAATATTCCGCTTCTCACCCTTCGAATAATATGGTTCTTTAGTAGCATTCCCACTTCTGTATAGGAAAACAAAACAAAAGCGGCACTTGCAGCTCATTATTCTTTTAACTGCATTATTTCACACACAACCAAAATTCCTCTGAAACTCAACTCTATTCCACCTATCTCATTAGCACACACACACATCTGTCACATGGGAAAAGCTCTTCACCAAACAAACAAACAAACTCGGTACCTGATCCTGACAGTCTTCTTACAATTATTCTTCGAAGAGGGCACGCCAGAACAAACCCCGTCCTCGACGTCCTTTCCGATATTTCTTTTTTCTTCTTCTTCATGCCTTTAACCCTCCAACGTGGAGTATAGACCACTTATAGTTGAATTCCATGTCGCATAATTTTTGGCTTCTGTACTTATACTCTGCCATGAATGTCCCCCTTTCTCTAGTTCCTTTTGCCTTGATCTCCGCCACGAGATCTTAAGCCTACCTCTCCTTCTATATCCATCCGGTTTCCACCGTAAAGCACTTTTCGCTACATTTGGTGTGTCTTTTCTAATTATGCTACTGTTACACATTCATATCTATGTGTATACGTGCATCCCCACTCTTGGCACTATTTTGTTAGTGAATAGTACAAACTGTGTGTAAAGTATATTATGTATTACTACGATGAATGTCGAGTCCGTGTAACATGAAAAGTAAATAAACACGTAAAACAATAACAATGGCTTTCATATTGGTTGTCTATCCCATTAGAACCCAAACTACACATAACATGGTGGCAGCGGTAAATAATTAATCGGAAACTGTGCCTTTACAACAAAACAGAAACACAACGAACGAGGAAATTAACAAACAAAACATCACTTCGCCTTCGGACAACACGACGATCCAAGATGGCGACCCCTGTCGCCGTACAGATGAATCTACATCCGATTATGAATTGGGATTCCGTTGGTGTCGTAGAAGCATTTAAGAAATTCAAACAGAAAACTCAACTAGCTTTCAAAAGTTTCCTGAAAAGCACAACTGATGATGAGAAGGTAAGCTATATCCTTTTATGGACGGGCAATAAAGGTATAGACCTATTCAATAGCTGGGATATGTCAGAATCAGACTGCAATAACCCAGACACACTTCTTGAGAAATTTGAAAGGCACCTAGAGCCCAGATCGAACCATAGAATTCACAGATACGAATTCCAGGGCCTGAAACAAGACCCACAAGAAACGATTGACTAAACATTCTTTAGTCCTGTCCAGACTAACGAATGTTGCCGAAAAATGCAAATTCAAAGATAAGGACGAAAGAATCGTTGATCAATTAATATGGGGGTGTGCTCATAAGGAAGTTCAGAAATCCCTCATAGGTAAGGACGCTCTCCAGTTGATAGAAGCAGTAGACACTGCAAGAGCATTCGAAGCTACTACCAAACAAATGGCCTCACTTAGCTTACAAACAAGCTCACTAGGCAGCAGTGTAGATATTGTATCTAGGCGCAAGACACATACCCGAAAACAAAGAACATGCCAGTACTGTGGTATGGAGCATGAATTCAATAACCGAAAGAAATGTCCTGCATTCGGTACACACTGCAAAGCATGTGGAAAACTTAACCACTGGGAAAAATGTGTAGGTTAACAAAATCCCAGAAATACAAGCCCCAATTTTCAAAGAGGAGCAGAAATAGAAGAGATATACATGCACAACAACAGGAACAAAACACCTCAGAGGAGGAATTCTTGGCAGTCGGCACAATAAATGTGCATGAGATGGGAAAGGACGACCGGAAGAAAGAAGATGAGGCATACACAACAATAAGAATACAGAAGAAGTCTGGCAGGAAACGAACAAACATAGACTTAAGGCTAAAGATTGACACTGGAGCCCAGAGTAATATCTTACCTGTCAACCTCTACAAAAAGATGTTCCCAGAACACATGACAGAAGAGGATAAAGTCAAAGAAGGAATCCTCACACCAAGTGATGTAATCCTCACTGCGAACGGAGGAACCAGGATTCCACAACTGGGTAAAACAACTATCACAGGGACACACAAAGGGAAAATAATTAAGTGTTCTTTTTATGTCACAAGAACAGAAGGACCAGCAATTCTTGGACTCGATACCTGCAGGAGGTTAAATATTGTGTCGGTCAATGGTGAAGTGAAAGCAGCTCCAAGCAGGATTGACAGTGATATGCCTATCAAAGACCGACCACCAATCACAAACAAACAGGAGATGGAAGGACTAAGCATAAAGGTCCACCACATTGTAAATGTGACAACCACAAAGCTAGCGGAAATCAAAGAGGAGACCAGCAAAGATGAATAACTTCAGCTCCTTACTCAGATGGTGATTCAGGGGTGGCCAGAAAAGAGACATCAGGTGCAGCCCCTAATTCGTGAATATTGGGCCATCCATGATGATATATCAGTGGTCATTATACCCAAGTCAATGCAAAAGGAGATTCTTGACAAGATCCACCAAGGGCATCTAGGAATGGAGAAATGCAAGCTCCAAGCCAAGTCAGCAGTATATTGGGTAGGCATGTACAAAGACATAGAAAAGACAGTTTCTACATGCCACATCTGTCAAAAGTACAGAAACTTACAACAAAAGGAGGAAATGATATCTAGTGACATCCCAAGAAGGCCATGGCAAACTATTGGAGTAGATCTGTTCACAGAGGGCCAAGAATGGTATTTGATAATGGCCTGCTACTACTCCAAATTTCCATTTGTGAGAAAAGTGAAGACCTGACTGCCAAAACAATCACTACAGTGGCTCGAGGACTTCTAGCAGAGCAAGGAATACCAGAGCAGATCATATGTTACAATGGAACCCAGTTCACATCACAAGAATTCAAAAAGCTAGCCGATGAGTATGGGTTCAATATTACAACTTCATCTCCACACTACCCCAAAGGTCATAGGTTTATAGAAAGACAGGTGCAGACAGTGAAGAGAACACTAGTCAAATGCCGAGAGACTAAGGAAGACTCACACCTGGCACTTCTGTCCCTACGAGCGACACCACTGAGAGCTGACATGAAATCCCCAGCAGAATTGCTGAATGGCAGGAAGTACAAAACTACCCTGCCAACTAAGATCCAGCCTCCTATTGACCAGGAAGAGACAAGGGCAAAGCTAGCAGCCACTCAAGAACAATCACAGAGGTATTACAACAAACATGCACAATATTTACCTGAGATACTTGGAGGACAACATGTGCATACTCAAGATCCCATAACTAAAACATGGATCCCAGCACAGGTTGTCAGTAGAGTTGAAACTCCAAGATCAAATATGATAGAAACAGAATCTGGTAGGCAGCTGAGACGCAACAGGGCCCACATCCGCCCAACACCAAAGCTGTCGAGTATAACGTGTACAACACCTACAGAATCATCACCCCAACGGGCACAACCACCTATCAGCAGCCCAACAACACACCTCAGACACCGGTGCGAAGCACAAGAGCCACCAGATGGAGAAAGAACATTCTGCCACCGGTTCGATACCGTTAAAGAAAAAAAAAAGAAAATGAAAAGATAAGTAACTAATTCAGCTAGACTACAAAGCAGAGGCAGAATTATCTCACGATTTCTGCTGTAGGATTTCCACCTTAGGCTGACAATCCATAGAGCAAGGGAGACTACTCATAATTGTCTTCACTGCCAGAAGACCCCTTTATTTTTTTCAAGAAGAAGGGATGTTACACATTCATATCTATGTGTATACGTGCATCCCCACTCTTGGCACTATTTTGTTAGTGAATAGTACAAACTGTGTGTAAAGTATATTATGTATTACTACGCTGAATGTCGAGTTCATGTAACATGAATAGCAAATAAACACGTTAACAATAACAATGGCTTTCAGTTGGTTGTCTATCCCATTAGAACTCAAACTACACATAACAGCTACCAATCCTCTTCCACTTTTTCTTAAATATTTGCTCCCTAATCGAAACTTGATTTGTTCTTTGCCATAGCTCCATATTTCTTATGTGTTCAGGCCATCTAATTTTAAGTATACTATGCAAGCGTTGATGAATGATTGTATTTGCTTATTTGACTTAACTGTTGTTCGTCATGTCTCAGCCCCATACAATAACACCGCTTTTACGTTAGTATTAAAAATCCTTTGGAATTACACTCGCGCTCCATACTTTCTTTAACAGGTGATATTTCAGCGTGTCGAAATATACCATACTATGTCTTATGTTCAAGTAGGGCAGTCGCGCTTCATCTATCAACATCCTTCTTGTGCTTTCCAAACAATAATGGAACCGACTACTTCAGCAATTTACTGCCTTTTTTTTCGTCCCCAGAGACTTACTCTCTGGTAATTATCAGCAGCGGACACCCATCCTTGAGATTATCGATGAAAGCAAGCTTACTGTTTCTTGACATTAGTAAAGTCTTCGAGAGTGTTTGACTTGGCAACACCCTGAGTTAATTGCTCGTACGGAGACAATCTCCATCGCATCATGTCTGAATCAGTTGACTCTTCATAGCATTGATAAAGTTTTATCTCCAATCCACCTCCCATCAACTCTGTTGTACCATACAGTTTGGTCATGTCTTCTATACTCTTCTTGCTGATAATTAACGATCTACTTGTTGCTGCTACTTCTAACAACACAAATATTTATACATATGAGGAATTTCAACCGTGTTTCGTGGTCTGCTACCACAACAGCTCCTTTATAGGATCCAGTTAGCTCAAGACATCATCAGGATGTCCGGTTTCGGCCCCTACTCCTCTACCGTTTTGACGTGGCGGCCCCCACATTCGGAGATGTCTTCAGTTCTGGTGTTGGGTGCATGTCTTCTTCTTTCTTCTGTTCCCTGGCCTCTTCGATGTAGCGTCAATGAGTGCCAGCGGGCGACTGGCTGTCTTGTCAAACTTTTCCCTTTAAATACCTGCTGCTAGGCTCCAGCAGGCAGCCCCAGCAAGTTGTCACGTGACACTGTCTCCACTTTTACTGTTCAGTCTTCCTTGACCTTCCGTCATACAAGTGTCATGTAACGTTCCTTAGACAGCTCTTGTTACCACAATTACACTTCTTCCGTTAACATAACGGAAATGATAGTATAAACGCAACGTTACGATGTATCAAGGTAACATCTTCCTGACATAACACACTATTAACGGCCTCTAAGCAAATACAAAAGTTACACAATCTATCTTAATCTACAATCTCTCTCTCTCTCTCTCTCTGTCTCTCTCTCTCTCTCTCTCACACACACACACAATATTCACCAATATTCGAGTATAATGATGTGCTATCATATCTGGGATGGTGTTGTTGGTACGCATACAACTTGGATTTTATACCAAGCTGAAGAGCAAAAGTTGCATTGTCGTGTGATTGCTCGCCATAATATTTGAATTTCTTTTACACGTTTCAAATACATTCGTGATTTTTTTCAACATCCAGTGATTGCATGAAAGTCTCTGTTACTCTCTCCATTACATATACCCTCTAAATTCTATGAATTGTTTGTCCACTATTCATCTTGTGCTCTTACACTTTTAAAAATCTTTTCATACTCTATAAAAAGAAAAACAACTTAGTTATGATTAAAGAAAAGGATATGACATACAAACACTGAAATAAAGAACACACCACATATATAATCTTGTTTTCATTTTTACAGTGGAACATCATCTATTGCTCTTTGCAATCTGCTTTATACACTGTGGTAACAAAAAACAAGCAACACATCTGTTAATACTCTGTAGCTATTGTCATTACTGACAATGCATTAAACTTATTTCAGTTCTTCAGAACGACAAATATGTCCGATACGAAAATTGATTGACAGCTTTAATGGTTTTATCGAGAAACGACCCGAATCATTTTCAACTTTGCGAACAGTCTCAAATTCAAAAGTATTTTTCTTAAAATTCTATCTGTATTAAGTCTCAATTCACTTCATATATCAAGATTGTTGGATCAGATTTCGTATTTTGCTGCTAGGATATGAAAGTAGCAACAAGATTTTTTCCATGAAGTTTATATTGTAATAAATGCTCAATATTTTCATCAAGCCATGAGGATTTGTTCTCTGCAATGCTGGAAGAATGGAACATCAGTTACATAATGCCCTTGCTCCTTAAAGCAAGTATGAACACAGTGAGTACCGGGAACAGAGTACATCGTCTTTCAATTTGAGTTGTAACACGTTACAGATGCGGTCATCTTAATCCACCGGAAGCTGTTAATAAAATCGTTATGTTATGTTATGGAAAATGATCATTTAATAAATCATAAGTCCGTAATCTGATCTATATCCTTTGAGAAAGATACACGCAATTCTCATTCCATTTGTTCATCTTGTTGAAACCACAGACGAAGGAAAGATGATATGGAATCGTCCGACTGAATTTTGATATTATGCAGAACTAATTTCGAACCTTGGTAAGGTCTTATTGATGTTCTATACTATATATCATAAAGTGACAGGCAAAGAAAAAGGTATAGCGACTTGTCTGTAAATATAGCATACATTTAACAGCTTAATGAGTGAAGAAGGAGAACGATATTCACAGACAGCGACAGTGTAATCATCAATTACGACAATTCAATCCATGTTGATGACTTATGATAAATTTAAAGACTTAATTAATTGAGGAACAGATACTTTAATCCAGATATAATTTTTTTTAATTCAAATATAATTTAATTTAGAATTTTAAAAAAAATCACGAAATTAGGCATTATAGTACAAATTCTGGTAGGAATTACAAAAACAAGAACACAACATTATTCAAACAAATTATTTTAGAAGATTCTACTCCCAATGACTGCCACCATTTGTTTTTTGTACAAATATTAACAAAATCGGACTGGAAGACAATTCCAAACTCGATGATCGAAAAATGAACATCAAACAGTATGATTAATTTTGTGTTTCATTATTAATAAATGTAGTATTGATATGTGTGTGTGTGTGTGTGTGTGTGTGTACAATGAGAACGAATGGGTCTGTATGTGCGTGTTGTATATGTATAAGTCTCAGTATAAATCATTTTGATACTGTATTTACTGGTCATTCTAAACTAGAAATCTTGACTTGTGAGTCAAGCCAAAGTAAAGGATTTCTTAGGATGGCTCAAGGCCATATATATTTATGTGAAGAAAAGCAAAGATGAGCCTGGAGAAATTTGACTTCAGCACGTAAAGGGACGAAACTAGAAGCTGCAAGGCATTCTTAGCCTGGTCTTCAGCTTTATTAGCTCATTCTCTAACATTATTAGCCCGGTCTTTACCATTCCCGTCAACTCACTACACATGAAGACAAAATCACAATCAATGAAACACTCGGACAATTTTATACCGAAATACTTCAGGTAGATCATTAAAGAATTTAGCCTTGATGGGCGTAGACACAGATGTTGCACACATGAGTCTTTACGAAGAAATACTTGTCCACATCGTTGTCATGGGTTCACATTCCAGTATAGATGTTACATTGCATCCCTGGATAAACCACTTAACCTTTCTCGACTAATTCTATCTAGCAGAGGAAGGATTACCACTTTATTTGGCAATTAAACGCGCGGTAGACCTATGTTCTATCCAATTGGCTTTTTTTTTCTCTCTTTTTGCTAAATTTACGTTCGTACAAGTGCTGTAGACCAAGTGTTTAGGCTATGAAAAAACAAACATTCTTGAATTTAGATCTACCGGTTTCTGAAAACATAGCCTCAGTCAATAGTTTTTCTTTAGGATTTGGGAATTAAAGATAACTTAAGGAATATTTACAAAAATATAACTTTATTTATGACATTTACGTACACATGCATGTCTTTAGAAATATGGCACTGCACAGTTTATGGCCAACAGAAACGAGATGATACAAAATTTTGTGTAGGCATGCAGGGCAGACTGTCCACTTGTTTTAGATGGTTGGTTTTGCAGCTGAAGAGAAGTTGACTTCGTACTTTTAGGATTCGGTGTTTCAGTGACAATCGACCCAATACGTCCGCTGATGGAATCTGCTTTGTTGCTGGTTTTCTTGTTCATTCGCTCAGTTTTTCTGGAGGTGGGTAAAGTACTGGTATCTTTTAGGACTCGACTAATAACCACATCAACTTCATCCTTGGGCTCATGTCTTTTTGCCGATCCCAAATCTGGATGCTTGGATTCATCATTAATACCATCAGCAGATGCTTCTCTGTCACCAGAAGTTATACCATCCTTAGGAATCATGTCGTCTTTGGTTTCTGTTTTTTTCTTTTGGCTATCACTTTTTTCTTGACTGTCAAATTTTGTGGTTGGGTTGTTATAGAGGGGTTCTATTTCATCAGCATAAACACCGTTTGGATCTCTGACTGTCGATAAATCAGGATTCACTGTAGCATGAGGAATCAGTGATGACAACTTATCAGTGCGTATGACTGAAGATTTTTGACAAATCACCTCTAAAGAGTTCATTGCGTTTTCAGTACAACTTGCCAGACGTAAGCTTTCACAATTCTTTTGCTCCTGAACTAAATTGCTGAGGAACGTATCTTCAGCCTTTCCGTATTCGTAACACATGTTTTCAATTATAAAAGCATCCCGTATATGTTCAGGGAAAGGAAAATCGGATTGCAAAAATTTAGCCACTTCACAAGAACAAGGTAATCTATTGAAGACAACATTCACTTCGGTAACATTCCAAAACAGGTAGCTAAACGGGTTGCAAGCAAAATCAGAAAATGTATTAAATTCCATGTCCCACAGTCCAATATTTTTTACATTAATAAATGTCAAAGATGGAAGGATTGGAAAGTTGTTGTTGGCGATATGGACTTTCTTCACGCTGTGTATTTTACTAAATGCAAATGAACTAATTGACTTAAAACTGCAATGAGTTATGTAAAGCGCATCAACATTTCGCAGATCATCAAATGCAAAACTATGTAAACGAAATATAGTTGTATATTTCAAAGAAATGACGACATCATCCACTAGATGGCGGAACGCTCCTTCTTGTATTTCAACAATAGCACTTCCAGTAAATGTGATGCTGATGCGTTTAAGATTGCTGAATGCACAGGTGAGGATTTTGTCAATTTTGCTGTTAATGATGGTTAAGTGGCGAATGTTTGATGAAAATGCTAACGCTCCAGGTGGGATGTCTGTTATATTAGAGTCGCGGATTTCCAAGGACATGGTGGTGTTAGGTAAGTTATTGGGGAAGGATTTTAATTTGCTACACATCACTTTACCGTGTTTGCAAGAACATCCTTTCTGGCAGTGAACCCGTTTCGTAGCATCGGTTGCGTGCAGAAAAAGAGACAGCAACATCAAAGAGTAGAATACCCATTTTATACAGCAATTTCTCTGCAAAACAAAATAAAAAATATACATAAATATCTAGTCATATTCGAAGAAGAAAAAAAGTATTAAACTATCAAATGGTAATACACAAAGATAAAATAGAACACACAGACACAGACAGACACACACATACACACAAGTAAATTTTATGTACACACACACACACACACACACAATCACTGCCTGGTTGTTTCTCTTTCCTATCTTCTAACAATTTTTTCATGAGCTCATCAATGAGTGCCGGCTAAGGTAGGTAACTAAAATATTTAACAGAGTAGTTCCCCTTTTCAAATGAACCGAATGAGGTTATCTTAATTTCCTTAATATAAATTTGAGTGGTGTTTCTCTGTCCGTTACGTTTTTATGTTCGTTAACTCCTCCTAGACCGTTGGGACAAGGACAATAAAACTCAATCCAGCAAGTCCCCTAATCCCAGCGAATGTCCGAAGGGGGTCAATTTTTTTAAGGATCGCCTAATTGGAGCCCCACTGGCTCTATTTTTACTGTATTTTAAACCAAATACATGGCATTGGCGACCAAATCGGAGCAATGACAATGAATTTCAATGTCCGAAGGGCAGCTTAAATAGGGCCTCCACTGACCCCACTATCTTTACTACATTTATCTCGTTCTTACGCTTATTGATTAAACTCTGATCAGCATCAGTGCTTAGCACATTTGCAGAAATAAGTTTCATTAGACAAGAGTAGAGGACCACGAGGCGGCCCGATAGTGGGACCGAAGCCCCCAAAGGTGCCTTCCACAAAGGTGTCTTTGTGTCTATGTTTGTCCTCCATCACTGCTTGAAAACCAGTGTTGGTGTGTTTACGTTTCCGTATCTTAGCATTTCGGCAAAGAGACCGATAAATTAAGTGCCAAGTAAAAAAAATAAAAGAACAAAAGAAAAATGAAAGAAAAAGTACGGGAATCGATTCAGTCGACTAAAATTTGTTAAAGGCCGTAGTCTAATGAGTGAAACAAGGAAAAGATAAAAAGGCAATCCCGAAAGAATGAAAGGTAAATTTAACTTCGGTGTGATTTGAACTTAGAGCTCAGAAAGTCAAGAAAGATACTGCGGGTCATACTATCCCCCGTTCTAGCAACATTTATGACTATTCGTCCCCTTAAAATGAGAGGGGGAAGGAGAGAGAGAGAGAGAGAGAGAGAAAGAGAGAGAGAGAGAGATGGAGAGAGATTGAAAGCATGCACGTGTTTATGTGTGTTTCATGTACAAACACACGAACACAAATGTGTGAATGTAGGGACCTACATTTGTGGCTGTAGGGAGTATAGTTTTATGTTTGTCAAGTCGAAATTAAGATACAAATCTTAACTTTTCACTTGAAATCGACTAATAAATACAGACATCTTGTCCTTATCTATGGACTGAGGTCTACGACAAACAACATATGTATTTGTTGTTCTCGTAGTGTGGGTGCGTGTGTGTGAGTGTTTCATATATTTACAGACATATACAGGCGTGTTCTAGTAGTTAAGCGCAAAGCTTCGCAAACCCAAGATCCGCGCTCGATTCAAGTGTGTCTTTTCATTTTGGGGAATGTCTTTCACCATTGCCTCGTCTTGCTTCAAGCTCAGAGAATGAAAATGGATGGAAGGAAACTGGAATAACGTCGGATGGATTGTAGCTGTAATTCAAAGACAGCCTTCTCATACATTGTTTCACGCTGAGTCTGAGGATTACGTTAATAGTACACGTGTCTATGGGATACGCAGCCACATAATCACAATTCATTCAACAGGGAATTCATCAGTCCTTGAAACTAGTGAAAGATTTGAGCCCTTCTATAAAAGATTTTGTACTCTGTCGGGAGGCTTATACAAAGACGATGGCATTTTACTATCTCGCAATATAGAAGATTATGAATTAGGCGAATTTAGAAAAGAACCCATTATTTAGTGAGAGAGGATTACAAATTACAGCTGACACTAATCTTCCTATAGTTGATTTTAGGGAATATTACCTTAAATTTAGATGCGAACAAATTTTGCTCTTAACTTAAACCTGGCGAAATCCAGTTATCTACAAGTTATTTACAAAATTTAAACCCCTATCATCTATAGCCGTATTTAATCAATATTTACTGACAAGGCAATATTCATTAGAGATTATTATAACCCGGTTGAAAGAGATGGCAAGCTGGCAGAATCATTAGCAACACCGAGTAAAATACTTGGTGACATTTCGTCCGTCTTTACATTTTGAATTCAAAATATGTCGAGGTCGACTTTTCCTTTTATCCTTTCGGGACCAATAGAATAAGTACCAGTTGTACACTGGGGTCAATGAAGTCGACTTTCTCCCTCCCCGAAATTGCTAGCCTCGTGTCAAACTTTGAAGCCATTATTATAATCGGGATTTTTTTCTTTTATAATTATGTTTGAGGTTTCACACACACACACACACACACACACACACACACACACACACACACACACACACACACACACACACACACACACACACATACATACATATATATATATAACAAATTAATAAATAAAACATATGCATATATACATACATATATCTCAAATTTTATTTAATTTGCTTTTTGCGGGAAGGAATGTTTCAACTAAGACGTGTCTCGCCTTGAACTTCGAAACGCGTAGTAGGTGGAACAGAGGCGACTGAAGAGGCCGAAGAAAAAAGAGGCGGCGTCGCCCAAGAAAATGGAAAAACCAGTACCAGCATCAACTCCAGCAAAAAAATTCGCTGAAGTGGCTGGGAAAAAGATCAAAAAAATAAATATAGAAAATTTTGGAAAATTTGCAGACTGTGTAAAAAAAGAAGGCACAGAAGGGACTGTGGCCACAAACATACAAAAACATGACGATATAGAAAAAAAAAGAATAATATATAAAACTTACGACACAACGACAAAAATGATCCAAAAAATCGAAGAAAAAAAAATAGAGTTTTGTCTAAAACCTTTTATGGATAAAATAACGTATATAAACAGAGGAAAAAGATACGGCACAGTGGAGCTGCGTTTTACTACGGAGGAGATAGCGAAGAAACTATCGATGGAGCCGATCAAAGCGGAAAACATTGTCTTACTACCATTGTATAAAGGAAAAAGGACGTCGAAAATTTCAATGAACAACATACCGCCAGAGGCAGATGCTGAATGTCTGGTGGCAGCAGTGATGGTAGGTCTGGAGGAAAAATAAACATCCTCCAGGCCACAGTGGAGGAAGAGGAGTTTTGGAAAGGGCAGAAAATAGTGATAGCCATTCAGGCGGAGGTGCAAACACTGGAAGAAATTCCAGAAACGGTAAAGATTAGTGAAGACGAGAAAATAACAGTTTTCGTGGAGGGCAGGAAGCCGAGGTGCTTCGGCTGCGGCAAGAAGGGTCATGTAAGGGCGGAATGCCAACCCCAACCCAAACCGCAGGAAGCACCTAAGCCAAAAGAAAAAGAAGATAATGTGTCACCAGAAGCAGCGTCGGACGGCCCAGAAGGGAAGACTGAAGGTGTGGAGGTGACGGTGACAGCAGAACCAGCGGCGGAGGAAAAAAAGAGCGAGGAAAAGATAAATGAGGAGGGGTGGGCAAAAATTACCGGAAAAAAAAAAAGAAAAACGGAAACCACCCCTCCCAGAGTAATTTTAAAAAAGAAAAAAGAGTCAATGAACTCGTATATGGCCGTAAAGGCAGCAAATAGCAGACTCGGAAACGTGTTGGCAGCCATGGCCAAAGTGGAGAAAGTAGTGAAAAAAAACGACTTTGTAATTTACAGAATAGGCCGGAAGGATTACGGGCGGATAAAGTCAGAATTCTTCCATGACGTAGGCCCACTTAGATTGGATGTGACATCTCCACATATATTCGAGGGCCTACGTCAGACTCCCCCACGAGGCCCAGAAAAAGAGTTAGAAGAACAAGAGAAAACCGAACCACTGATATAAGGTAAGTAATGGATTACATTTATGTTGGTTGTTTGAATGTGCGCGGCCTGGGAGCAGGCTGGAAGCAAGGTCGCTTCCTGCATGATATCAGGTCGCGTAATTTAGATGTTATTGTTGCTACAGAAACCCGGTTAGAGGGGCCAAGAGGTCTACTCCCGCTGTTTGACGGCTACGAGAGTTTTTTCTCTCCTGGCAGTCCTACAGGCGGGAGTGGGGTGTTGGTCCTATTAAAAAGAAACCGGGTTTCTGAGAAAAAGTTAATTTTTGCAGATCCAGAAGGTAGGCTGGTCGTCATGGATTTGACGTTCAGTAATGGTAAAGTTATCAGACTGGTTGCAATTTACGCACCCAACCATACAGGGCAAAGTGATTATTTTCGTGAACTAGAAAACTTTCTTGGTACTTCGCATTCATTAGTGGTGCTAGGAGACTTTAACACATTTTGCAAAGCGGATGTAGATTGTGTTGGCTCGCGTCCAGATAGAAAAGGCAACAGTGGCTTCATGGAACTGCTAAGCCGCTTTGAGCTAGCAGATCCTTATAGGCTGGAATTTCCGAACGCTCCATTGTGGACATGGTCAAACAGCGACGGATCTTCCAGGTCATATTTAGATAGAATACTAATTAGAAAAGTAGACAGTAAAATAGCTAAGTGTCCACAGTTTTACCCGATCAGCTACAGTGATCATAAAATGGTCACTTGTAAGCTTGACATAGATAAGGTTAAAAATAGAGGATCCGGTTACTGGAAACTTAATACGTCCCTTTTGGCGATTAAGGAGTACAAAGACCGGATTAGGAATATAATTCAGAGGGCACTATCTGGTACCATCATTAATAACAAATGGTGGTACGCCCTCAAACGAGCCATCAAGTTTGAATCTATTAGATATAGCATAGGAGTAGTGGCTAGAGAGGCTAGAAGGGAAACTACTCTAGTTAAGGAATTAGAGGAAGCCATGAAAACTGGCTCTGCGGCTCAGGTGGCGTCCAAGAGACTGGTGTTAAACCAGCACCTCGAGGCCAAACACATGGGCTGCATTGTCAGGGCTAGAATCCGCCATATGGGATGTGAAGGAATCAACGCCGTGAGATGGGCCCGAGTGGTGGAAGCTCGGCATGGTAACGATGCCACGATTCGATCTTTGACGAACCAACAAGGTGAGTTGATAAACGAACCCGAGGAGATGTGTGAGGCCTTTCAGGAGCACTTCGCTCAGCTTTTCGGTGAGTGCGGCGGACTGGATAGGAGGAGGGCCTTTACGGACCTACTCGACGGGCTGCCGCGCTTATCGGGGCGAGATGCGGAGGGCTGTGAAGGGCCAATCACGCCTGAGGAGGTGGTTGAGGCAATGGCGGACTGCGGTGCGGGCAAGGCGCCGGGTTTGGATGGTCTACCCTATGAGTTATATAAGAGTATGCCAGATCTGAGGGCGGCGAGCTGGCAGAAACGTTAGTACGCCGGATGAAATGCTTAGCGGTATTTCGTCTGTCGTTACGTTGTGAGTTCAAATTCCGCCGAGGTCAACTTTGCCTTTCATCCTTTCGGGGTCGATAAATTAAGTACCAGTTACGCTCTGGGGTCGATATAATCGACTTAATACCTATGTCTGTCCTTGTTTGTCCCCTCTATGTTTAGCCCCTTGTGGGTAATAAAGAAATAGGTTATCACCTACCGCCTTTCCGTCGTTCCTTGCCCTGATTCGTGGTTGATCAAGTTGGAAAGACAGCTCTTCTACTTCTTGTGGAAGGGCGGGAAACCACTTGTGAAACGCTCTACTTGCTGTCAACAACCGTTAAAGGGTGGGCTAGGGATACCTTGGCTGATGATGCGCAGACATGCGCTGAGGTTAAGACATCTGTGGCTCTACCTGGATGGTGAACGGGTGTGGTCTTCGCTAGCAAAACTGATGTTTCCAAGTTCACTAGTTTCGGTGGATGGGAAACCCGGCTGAATCGTAGATCGAAACTTGGTACTTGGTACACGGAGTGTCGCAAGGCTCTCCTGCTATTCCGTCGCTCGGGCAACGCCTGCGGTGGGGGTTCCACCACGTTCTTCTATAGAGGGTTGGTAGAGGCGGAATGTGAAGATACCTTGGGGGAAACCCTGGGTCTCGACGATAATCAGCTGGCCAGTCTGTTCCGACGTACGTTCAAGCCGAGGACACTGGACAACTTCCAGAAGTCTCTGGCATGGCAATGCTACAGAGGAGCTCTACCTGTTCGGGATAAACTCGCAAGGCACGGTGGCCAAGACAGTCCGATATGTCCAAGATGCGGGCGGGATAGGGAAACCGTCCCGCACGCTATTGTTCATTGTCCGGACGTGTCTGAGGTGTGGGTTTATGCCGAACAGCTGTTGTCAGGTACACGAAGAGTACAGCTGTCGACTGAGTCGATTACAAAAATTGACCCACCGGATTTCCTCGTGAATGAAGGTAAGTTTCTTTTTCTCGTTGTAGTAGCAATTGCGAAAGAGGTGATATGGAAGACGAGAATGAAAGGTTTACAGTCAGGCAAGTTCATCTCCGGCCCTGGTTTGATGAATTATTTCATCTTTCACCTGAAAAGGAAGATAGGGCTGGAGAGAATATGCCTGACTAGGAGAGTGTATGAAGAACGATGGAAGGATGTAGCACGAAAGTTGCGAGTGAAAGATACAACATAAATGTAATACCAAGCGCAACCAAAAGTATCAGTGGGGAGGCGGGGCTCGTGGGGTCCGAGCTAAATCCGCACCCACTCCACCCGTAATGTCTTCCGGTCTGTCCCATCATTCGATTTCTGTCCATTTATTGTAATTCATGAAAATTTTTAAATTCGATTTATTTTTAAAATGGTGGTGTGTTGTCTGAAGTGAATTTGTTGGTTGAAGCAAAAATTTATTCGTGATGGCTATTTTGACAAAATGATACTTTGAACGTTGAAAGAATAAAAAAAAATCTGCAAGAATCAAGATCAAGTGGGCAGAAATTGAACATGTCCAAAACACATTACAGAAGTGCCCGCTTGAATTATTATTATTTCTTGCATGGATGAGGAAAATGCAGAGAAAAATCCAACTCAGATATTAAAATCAAGTATATTTGTAACTATGTGCTAGATTATAAGAAATTAGAGCTAAATGCATATAAGGGCCAAATTTAGTTCTAAAAGAACGAAGTTGGCAACACTGTGAGACGAGTGTGTTTTTATCCGCCGGAAGAGGGCGTGAGAATTAAAGTTGTTTACCTTTTATACTTATTTTTGTTGTGTATTTTACTTAACTCCCATGAAATTGATAACGGCCTGAGAGATTTGTTTGTGAATGGTGTCTTTGATTCCAATGTACCAACTGACATTGCGAAAAGAAATGATAGATCAATGTGTACCTTACATCTTTCAATGTCGATAACAACGCCGAAAGCATTAATCTCATATCGTCATAACTCTCACAACAAACAACATCCTCATCTTAATTATTATGATTTATCACTATGAGAGGTGTAATGCCGCACTATATACGCAATGAACATCAACCCACCAACACCAATTTTTTTCAGTGCATAAACCGAATACATTTTACATTTTTTTCCTTTCATTTTTCTCCAACACCAAATCAGCCTCGTTCAAGCAGACTGACGATCGAGCGCAATGCAGCTTTAAGTACGACGTCTTTATCTCTCTAAGTGCCCCTAAGTTTAAAAGTAAAATGGTAAATTGGCAGAGTCGTTAGATCACCGGATCAAATGCCCTCCTCTGTGTGTTCCGGTACTTTGTACTTTGAATTCCAATCCTACCACGGTCACCTCTTTTGTGGGCAGGTTTCGCTAAATAAAATGCCAGTAACAGAATTGCTGTCACCGTCGAAAATTTCACATCACAAAAAGTAATATAAAGAGAGCGGAGGGAGAGAGCGAGAGTTCTATGCGTCTTTGATGAATAGGAAAATCGCGAAATATTGATTTGAAATATTCTAAGGTCACCAACTTGTTAAATGTGTGTGTGTGTGTGTGTGTGTGTGTGTGTGTGTGTGTGTGTGTGTGGTGTGTGTGTGTGTGTGTGTGTGTGTGTGTGTGTGTGTGTGCTAGCAACGATCTTCTGATTCCTTTTAATTATAACCAAACCTCTCCTTAGATTCATAAATATATTGTCATCTTATCATTTAATTTCAATAGAAGCATAAAGATGGCTTCCGGTACTTTGGTGGAAATATTTCGTGAATGGTATCTTTCATTCTGTGTGTACCAATTGACATAGTGCCAAATTATCATGCTTCTCTAAATTGTACATCTTTCGGTGCTGATAAGCAACGATTCTGCATTCATTTCATAATACTCATATTAGTATATTAATTTTAAGGAGTGCCATAGGGCAAGAAATAAGCTCTTGATAACGCAATGCGCGACCCGTTTTACTTAGATGGAGCCATTTCACTTCATCTTTTTTGTTAATGCTTTTTGTGACGTCACACCAACACAGTTTCTTTCCTTCTCGTTTACAAGTCTCGGGTTTGATCCACATTAGTCACTTACTTGAAAACAGAAAAGGAAACTGCAAAATGAAGATAGATTTGATCGCATATTTCCACTGCACCATGTAGGCCCTGACCGGAAATCCCCAAGATAAGAGACAAAGAAACCATTAACGCCTTTGTGTCGAAATCTAGACGGAAAATAATTAGAAATATGGTGAATACATAAAGCTAACTGCAACGAGAAGCACATGGCACAGATATTTGGACAATTTATGTTGATATATTCTTAGCACTGTAAACTAAAGTTCTCGTCAATTTCCCATTTCGTTCAACGGCCAACCACTACATGTTCTTTATGCTTTCTTATCAGACGCGAACCTTCGTATCTCTTACCGAAAGGACGACATATCTACTATTTGGTACCCAAATCAAATTTGTTCCCTCATAACTTTCTAAAACATGTATATTCTTTTATTAATGAAATTTCGCGTGTGTATATATATATATATATATATGTGTGTGTGTGTGTGTGTGTGTGTGTGTGTGTGTGTATGTATGTATATATATATGTATATACATATATATGTATATATATATATATATATATATATATATATATATATATATATATATATATATATATATATATATATATATATATATATATATATATATGCATATGCGGCAAGCTGGTAGAAACGTTAGCACGCCGGGCGAAATTCGTCTGTCGTTACGTTCCGAGTTCAAATTCCGCCGAGGTCGACTTTGCCTTTCATCCTTTCGGGGTCGATAAATTAAGTACCAGTTACGCACTGGGGTCGATGTAGTCGACTTAATCCGTTTGTCTGTCCCCTCTGTGTTTAGCTCCTTGTGGGTAGTAAAGAAATATATATATATATGTATATACATACGTACATACATACATATATATATATATATATATATATATATATATATATATTATATATATATATATATATATATATAGGCGTAGGAGTGGCTGTGTGGTAAGTAGCATGCTTACGAACTACATGGTTCTGAGTTCAGTCCCACTGCGTGGCACCTTGGGCAAGTGACTTTTACTATAGCCTTGGGCTAACCAAAGCCTTGTGAGTGGATTTGGTAGACAGAAACTGAAAGAAGCCCGTCGTATATATGTATATATATATGTATGTATGTGTGTGCATATGTTTGTGTGTCTGTGTTTGTTCCTCCAACATCGCTTGACAACCTATTTCTCTACTACCCACAAGGGGCTAAACACAGAGAGGACAAACAAGGACAGACAAACGGATTAAGTCGATTATATCGACCTAGTGCGTAACTGGTACTTATTTAATCGACCCCGAAAGGATGAAAAGCAAAGCCCGGCATGCTAATGTTTCTGCCGATGCTGGTGTGTTTACGTCCCCGTAACTTAGCTGTTCGGCAAAAGAGACCGATACAATAAGTACTAGGCTTACAAAGAATAAGTCCTGGGGTCGATTTGCTCGACTAAAGGCGGTGCTCCAGCATGGCCACAGTCAAATAACTGAAACAAATAAAAGAGTAAAAGAGATATATTCTTTTTCAACACACCGCCTCGTAAACTAGATATTAGACAAGTTGGCCACATTTGCCTGCCTGGGTACTCGGAATACAAACCATTCTTCACATTTTCCCAATTCACCGATCGGTACAGGGCTGGTAATTTATTTTATCAACCCAGTCGCTAATTCGTTTTATCAACCCAGAATAATAAAAGGGAATAGTTGACATCCGCGGGTTTTTAAATCAGGACGTAAAAAGCTGGAGCAAATATCGCAAGTCATTTTGTCCTATGCTCTAACGATTCTACCAAATTGCGAACTGAATTATTCAAAGACTAGCAGTATCGCCCAGCATTGCTCGGGTTTGTTTCGACCCTTTAGAATTGGAATTTTTGAAAAGTAAAAATTTTGCATTATGTAGCTTGTTATTCTCTTTAAGTGAACATTTTTCTGGTTGAAATACACCGAAAAATGACGACACAGCAGTCAAAAAATCGTAAAAATAGGGATTTTCATTGAAAAAAAGCACCTTTTTGATGTAAATAATTTTTGGTGTTAACATGGCCCGATTTGATATTTTTTCTTCTACGGAAGGAAGAGGAAGCCTTCTTCTATCATACTCTCAATTTTGGTCAACTTGCGCCGCAGGGTCTCTGAGGAGATAGTGTTAGCTGGAGGCTACCAAACCTGCCATACACAGACAACTTCAGCTTTATATATAGAGAGATAATGCCATTTATAAAGTTTTTCGTCGAAGTACTGTAGTATACGAATGTAATGGATTTGAGAGGAATTGGTCATCATATATTCTATTTCTACACAGACCATATTTTCTGGAAGAACTCGGTTGTGATCAATCATGGAATGGGATGAGCTGCGTCAAATCTAAAAATGCTCCAGACACGTTGTCTACCACGCCAGCGTTCCGGTAACTCGCGCCACCAAGGAATTGACGACTACAAGACAAGGCAAGGCATATACGTGGTCTGGTCAATAAGTATCCGGACTGTTACTATGGTAACGAAGCTAAAGTATGCAGAGTGAAGCCGCTTGGCACAGATTGACCTTGAATTCTGCTGTGTATGTGCACTAAGTTTTAACATCCTAGCTCACTTCGGATACTTATTGATCGGATCTCGTATGCACACACACACACACACACACACACACACACGCACACACACACACACACGCGCACACAAACACACACACATGCACACACACATACACATATAACATACACACTTATGCATATATGCACACATAGGCATCCACGCATCCACACACATGCGCAAACGTACTTACAAACATATATATAGGCCAAGAAAGAGAGGGAGAGGGGGAGAGAGAGTGATAGGGAGAGAGAGAGAGAGAGAGGATGCGAAAGTGGGGATGAGAGAGAAAGGCGATGAGAGTGGGGGTGAAAGAGAGAGATTGAAGAAGAGAGAGTGAGGAGTTGAGCGTTACTCTCATGTCAACATTTGAGTGTGTGTGTGTGTGTGTGTGTGTGTGTGTGTGTGCGTGTGTGTGTGCTGTTGAACGACAGGTTGGTTTCGTGCGCAGATAAGACACAATCGTTTCGTGTGTGAGAAATATGCTTTGTGGCATATTGAAGAATGCTAACGAAAGTTTCTGTTCCAGAATAAATTGAATGATTTGTCTCGGAATTCAAATGAAACACAAGCAGTAACAGATTTTTTATTTTTGCTTTTAGTTGAATAATGGGGCATAAACAAATATAGTTTCTCTTTCTTTCCTTCTTTTTTTCTTTCTTTCTTTCTTTCTTTCTTTCTTTCTTTGTCTGTCTGCCTGCTTACCTCCTCCTCTTCCTCCTCCCCCCTCTGTCTCTTTCCCTCCTTAATAACGATTAAACAAACACAAACATAACATCAATCACGCTACCATGTCTCCAAATAAACAATTTAACCAGTATTTACAGACAAATTTCAACCAAGGATGTCGTTTGCCATTGGCTGAACGCAAATCACACCATTTACCGAAGTCAACACCACCACCACCACCACCGCCACCATTAATACTACCTTTATTATCTACAACAACATCAACCGCAAGAAGCAACAACAAACATCACCAACAACTAGAACGGCAATAGTTAGTAGTAACAACTGCCCTTCCCTTAAAAACAAAACAGCAGCAACCACAGCGATACCAAAAAATATAAGCTAAAACAAGGTGAAAAAGAAATGAAAAGATTTATAATGTTTTATTGGAGAGCCGGAATTATGTTTAATCGGGGATATTTAACATTTAGCACCGACAATTACACACCCTTTCTCTATTTCTCCAGCTTTTGCAATTATATGGCATTTCTATGACAATGGCAAGTGTGACATCACGAACTGTTATCACAGCAGCTAAATCGTCTTAAATAAAAATAAAAACAAAAGCGCATTAGTAATGTAGTCCTGTATGAATTTATTGAGATGGGATGGTCACAGCTGGAAAACCTTTCATCATATTCTTATTCATTCCAGAGTTCATCTGGGGATTAACAAAAATAACAATACGACTAATGAAATAATATTTGTCATTTCTTTCCTTTTTTCTGTTTTGTGATGTATTGTACATCCCGTAGCGTATCTGTTTTTCCACGAAAAGCGGCAGCAAGCCCCTCACTCAACCAGTTTCAATGTCATCAACTAGAACTTATGTGACCTTCAGAAGATAAATGGAAAAAACACGGAAACTTCTCACTGCCACCAAAATGCACCACGCTAAAGCAAACATCAACCTGTCGAGAAAAGGAGTTAGAAGAGAACTCATCCAACTTGAATTACTCTATAAAACAGCCACGATTGACCTGCTAAAATATTTAAATAAGACCAGAGATTGGATGTCGATAAAAAAAATCCTCAAAAACAAGAGATTTCACTCCGTAATGAGAGAAATACAGAAAAGCAGGAAGCAATAACATAGAAATTACAAATGAAGCTAACCCACTACAAACCAAAGCCGCTAGAATCAACAGAATTAAAGCATAATCTTGGTGGTGGAGCAGAGGTTTAAAATCCTTTAAGACATAGGGCAACAAGAATCTCTGCTCGGCCAATACCTACTTCGCACCAAGGCACTAATGTTGATCAACAAGAAACGCATCAGTGGCTGCGAAACTTGGAAACGCAATGATTTTTCCTTGCTCTTAAGGATCAGAGCTTCTTTACTAGAAACTACCAAGCAAACATCCTCAAAAATGCAACAGCGCCAAGATGCAGTCTGTGTGACAAACAAATTGATACAATAGAGCATGCAGTTTCAGTGTGTTCAACCATGACGAAGCCCGTGCAAACGTTATGATGCAGGACATGCTAAAAACTGATAAGAACTGATAAGAACCAAGACCCCCACCCAACACCGACTAGTTATCGAAGCAAAAGACGAAACTATTTTACGAGATTTTACAGTCCACATTAACTGCACTATAAACACCAATCGGCCTGATATTATTATTATTATTATTGAGTGAGAGAGCAGTTCATGCCATCAAAGTGACACTGGGGTAAAATATACGAAGCCCAATATACCCATCATGACTACCCGTCTGATAAAGGTACACCAGGCACATGCATCACAACCATATGTGCGCGACATGGTAATCTCATATCAAGATAAACAGCACATGACCTTGCAGGTGGGGCCCAGTTAGAATTTTCTTCAGCCCATCCTGCTCAAACGGTCCCTGAATAAGGGTTGTTTAAGGATGTTGAAAGAACCACCCATGTTTCCAGAGGTGAACTATTCAAACCCCAAAGAATCCCTCTCAACACATGGCTATGATGCTCCCAACTACTTCTGCTCGTGATCAGAGATGCACATATCGTCAGCCACTAAGGGACATGCTCAACTGGTTATGGTCAAACAACTGACAAGCAAATCTATGGGTATTGAGCAGAATATTTGCTGTAGCCATCTTTTATACCAAGACAAAACAATGTACATGGTAACACTTCCAATCAGTTAAGATCAGAAGCCAGGAGAGCCACTGCCTGGTACTGCATCATTTATTATTATTATTATTATTATTATTATTATTATTATTATTATTATTATTATTATTATTATTATTATTATTATCTTAGACTGTGGTCGTGCAGGGGCACCGCCTTGGGGAATTTTTAGTCGACCTTATCGACCCCCAGTACTTACTTCCCTTTGAAGCCCAGTACTTTATTTACACAGCATGGGCATTCATTTGCGTCAAATGCAATGTACGCGTGTTAAAATGATTTTCATACATGTTTTCTGTATATTCTTTTATATTTTTCTTATTTTATTTATTTCACTCATTGGACAGCAGCTACAATGGGGCACTGTGCGATTTTACTCGATTAAATCAACCCCAGCAATTTAAGTCTGGTACTTTATTCTCTCGCCCCCCCCCTTTTTTTTGCCAAACCACTAAAGAAAGAAAAACCGGTTCTCAAGCGGTGAGAGACAAATACACTCATACTATAAAAAGGAGGATTCCGTACGATTTCCGTCAACAAAATTGACTCACAAGGTATTAGTTGGCCCTGGTCTTTAGTATATGACACTAGCTCGAAGTGCCGCGCAGGTACATTGGGGGTTAAAAACGAAATGATAGTGATTATTGAGTGTGCCGTGGGAAAAATAAATATGTTGAAATCTGTTGATGTAGACTGTTGTAATTTTGATGGTAAGAACAACACGTGGGACTCCACAAACATTCTATCTATCTATCTATCTATCTATCTATCTATCTATCTATCTATCTATCTATCTAGCTATCTATCTATCTATCTATCCTAAATATCACTAATTCTACGTCATTAACACAAATACATAAAAGTACATAGAGCCACGAACATTCCCCACAGACACATATTTCACATATGCACACACATAACACGTGAATATATATATAGACACTCACATGCGCGCGCACATACATAATTATATGTGTATTGTGTGTGTGTGTGTATTTGTATAAGAGAATACTTCGTTACATGCATACACACACATACGAGTATGTAGTTTGTACATACATACATACATACATACATACATACATACATACATACATACATGCATGCATGCATTCATATATATATAAAAAAAGGAGTTATTTATGCAAATACATAAAGCACACACGCATGTTATTTCTCTGAAATGTATACATAAACCTCGACATACAAGAAGAGCACACTCAAACAGGTGACACTATTAATAAGCATACACACACATCCCTACCAACACACATTTGGAACTATCAGGAAAGCTGTGACTTTTGTGCCAGGAAAACTCTCATGAAGAAAGGGGCTATGTAACCTTTTAAAAGACAATCGGTTACAAAAAGATAGGCACAGATACATACATGCATGCGTACGAACGTACGTACGTACGTACGTATGTATGTATGTATGTATGTATGTATGTATGTATGTATGTATCTATCTATCTATCTATCTATCTGTCAGCCTGTATGTCTGTCTATCTATCTATCTATCTATCTATCTATCTATCTATCTATCTATCTATCTATCTATCTATCTATCTATCTATTTATCTATCTATTTATATATCTACCTATCTATCTATCCATTCTATCTATCTATCTATCTATCTATGAATATCCTGCAGACACATGTATATTGAAATTAGTTATCGTGCAGAGTGGACGTGATAGATACCAGTGAGTAAAGGATGGAGCTTTGAATTACTGGTAGAATCCATCCGACAAGCTTCAGCACAGTCTCCGTTTCCCCAAATTATACGATTGGGTTGACTGAAGCCGTGATAAAAAGAAAAAGAAACCTTCAAGGTACCATGTGACAAATGAACCCAGGATCTCATGATTGTGAAGTGGGCATCTTAACCACTCACCTATTCCTGCGTCTGTCCTCTTATCTCTCTCTCTCTCTCTCTCTCTCTCCCTGATGTGTTTATGTGTGGTGTGTAGTGTGTGTGCGTTTATATGCACGAAACAGCGAACATTGACTGAGTTAAGGTAATGATTTTAATGACAGTGGGTTGTCAATAAAGCCACTGTCAAACAGAAGTGACTGTCAATAAAATTATTATCAGAATGTATATGTGTGCGTGTTTATGAATGCATATATATAGTATTTATGTATGTATGTATGTATGCTCGTATATGTGTGTGTGTGTATGTGTGTGAGTATATTATATATGTGTATGTATGTGTGAGTGTGTGTATATATGTATGTATTGCTATATTGTATACATCAAAAGAACTTGGAAACTTCGGACATGAAATAATGTGTGCGTGTGTTAGGTTATGTTTGTTTGTCTGTCTGTATGTCTCTCTCTATTACACTCACACAGACAGACAGACACACACACACGCAGACACACACACACACAGGCACACAGACAGACAGACAGACACACACACACACACACACGTATGGTTTTCAAGGGTAGAACTCGTAGTAAATAAAGCTATAAATAATAACATGTAGATATTAGATTTAAAAACCCTTTTGATAGAAAACGTCGAAGGCTGCCCAAGGAACGCAAACACACACACGCACACACATCCGTATGTGTGTGTGTGTGTGTGTGTATGGTTTGTATGTGTGTGTGTGTGTGTGCACATAGAAAGGGAAACAGCTGGGGAGAGAGGTGATGCTGATAAAAATGCAAGCCTGTGAAGAAAAAAAACGGAAGTATTTGTTTGTGTATATGCCTGTGTGTGTGTTGTGTGTGTGTGTTAGTGTGAAGGTCGTTGCATGAGTGTTAGAGATGGCAAGAGAGAGAGGGTGGAGAAACAGAGGGAGAGAGAGAGAGAGAGAGAGAGAGAGAGTAAGAAAGAAAGAAAGATAGAGAGAGAGAAAGAGAGAGAGGGAGAGAGCAGAAGGGAGTGAAATGGGGAGCAGGAGAGAAATATATATATATATATAGGCGCAGGAGTGGCTGTGTGGTAAATAGCTTGCTTACCAACCACGTGGTCTCGGGTTCAGTTCCATTGCGTGGGACCAAAGCCTTGTGAGTGGATTTGATAGACGGAAACTGAAAGAAGGCCATCGTATATATATATATATATATATATATATATATATATATATATATATATATATATATATATATATAATATGTCGGTGAAAAATGTGAATGAAAACTAAATAGAGAGAAGATGAGCTTTGAGGAGAGCAATGAAAGGAACGAAATATACTGAGAGAGAGGTGAGAAAAGAGGAAGAGTAAAACAAGTAGACATCAGATCATTGGGTAGATGGGGGAGAGAAAATGTGTCACACACACACATTCGCTTATATATATATATATATATATATATATATATATATATATATATATATAGATAGATAGATAGATATAGATATATACATATGTCGAGAGAGAGGGAAGATGGGAGGAGATAATTGTGAAGCATTCCTGAATCAAATTGATTCCAAGAAACGCTGCCTCGTCGAAAGGTCACCAAATAATGTAGAATTGCTTGATAAGTTGTGTTAAGTAGAGAGCTTACGTAAAATGTACATGTGCTGCCAATGTACGTAGTTATAGTTCTTCGTACATAAATGCATCATGTGTGTGTGTATATGTATGTGTATATGTATAAAAACGCGCACGCGCATATATATATGTATGTGTGAATGAGGGAGTGAGTGTGTACATATATAATCTCTTTTTATTTTGTGTGCTTTACTTGGGATTAAATCCATTTTCCGAATGTTCCAAATTGATATTTATGAGTGGCGATTGGCCCGCCCGATCTGCCTCCGCTCGCACCAAAACGGTTGGTGTACTTTACGCAAGCTGAAATCTAGTTCAGAATGAGACATCTTGTTCGATATCAAACGGCGTAAAATTCAACAATTGTCCATAAGAAAGTAGAACAGAAAGGGAAGAGAGGCACGGGTAATGAGAGAGAAAGAGAGTAACGATACTTAGTCTTTCTTAATTTATATTTGCTATCATATTCTCTAATATGAAATTAATAGACAACTGGGTATTCTAACCATTTATTTTACACTGTATTTACGCGTTTTGGCTTACCTCTGTATAGCTCTGCACCACAGGTTTATTAATATATTCCTATATACATATATACGTCCCCCTTCCACATACTTAATACTGACGCAGTAACAGTTCTAAAAGCGCGCCGCCATTATTAGTTTCTTATTTTGGTAGGTAGTCCAGCGATTTTGTTGGGAGGAGATTAATCGATGACATCGACCCCGGAGGGATGAAAGACGAAGTTGATTTCAGCGAGATTTGATGGCAGAATGTAAAGAGCCGGAAGAAATACAGCGGGCCAATCTTTTTCGATGGTCTATGATAATAATGATAAAAATTGTGTGTACATTTGAGCGAGAGATTGTATGTGTGTATATAGATAGATAGATAGATAGATAGATAGATAGATAGATAGATAGATAGATAGATAGATAGATAGATAGATAGATAGATACATACATATATACATACATGCCTACATACACACACACACATACACACACACACAACCTACATCTACATACATCATCCTCATTTATTGCGGTGCAGGGGTTTGGTTCCAAAAACAAAAGCACAGTGATAAAAGAATCAGCGATAAATAAATCATCTGCATGCACTTTGTAAATGGAACGAATGGGAAATTCATTGACACCGAACTCGATGCCCACAGGTACGCGGGCATCGAGTTTGGTGGTCTTTATGTATTTTCTTGGTCATCTTAACCTTTTCATGAAGAGAATACATTCGTCTGCATCATTTGCCAGGCCCAGGTGCTTTCGTATTCTTTTCCGTTCACTTAAGACATGTTGATAGGTATGAGTACGTAAATCCGCATTAAAAAAAAAACACGCATCTCGCGGGAGCAGTAGGGGCAGCCCGGCCCGGGCGGCACTTTTAAAGAGGTAGCGCATTTCATCCTGTCGTAAGCTATTGCTGTAGGCATATGTGATTTTTGAGGGGTCCGGGGGTGGCAAACGGAAGGGCAGCCCCGAGCAACACACACTCTAGCTATGCTAGTGCTCGCAGCACAATCAGGTAAACGCAAGCAATTGCTAAGGCATTCTGCGTAGCTGAGTGTTTATTGTGTGGTCACTGGGTTGCATTTTTGTTGTGAAAGCAAGGACATCTGACTGATCGTTGACCAGTGTTATACCGGATCACACACACACGCATACATATATACTTACATACATACACATGCGTGAACGCACACACACACATGTACACCCACATACATGAACATACATGCACACACACACATGAACACACACATACACACACATGTACACATACATGCATGAACATACACATACATGAACACACATACATACACACGCACACATGAACACACACACATGTACACCCACATACATGAACACATATGCACACACACACATGAACACAGACATACATGAACACACATACACATGCACACATGAACACTCACTTACACACACACACACACATGTACACCCACATACATGAACACACCTGCACACACACGCACATGAACACAGACATACATGAACACACATACACACGCACACATGAAAACACACTTACACACACAGACACATACACATACACACACACAGACACATACACAGACACATACACACACACACACACACACACACACACACACACAAAACAACAACCGCGTGAGCAGAAGCTCTTACTTGCTTGTCCTTCCTATCTCAGTCCTAAGTCAATCCAGAGGTCAAACTAACGATATTTACGTACATCAACGTCAATAAGACCTATATCTATTGGACGCCCTTCCGCCCCACCCCATCCCATCATCTAGCTACTGATGACCCCTGAATGATCATACTTCCGACCAAAGAGTCCTCAGTTTTGACATTATCACACGCAGGGCCTAGCAGCAAACGCTCTATCTGAAGCTATCGTGTTACATGTACGGATGGAAGTGGTTCGTGGGGAAAGCAAGCCTAATTTCATGGTACCATGTATGTAGGTATGAACTTCACAGCAAATGAGGGTGAGATTGGGGGAAGCTGGAGTGAAAAGGGCGGCGGAGAGAATTAGAGAGAGGGAAAGAGGGGGTAATGTGGAAAAGAGATAAAAGGTAAGTAAAATAAAGAAATAAGGAAGTGGAAGACATTTTAAGAATCTAAACACAAAGAATAAAATAACTTATACATACACATATTATTCCCACCCTAATTCTTAATTTTAGTCAATTGAAATTCTACGAGTTTTCTCCCTTTCATTTTTTTTCCTCTCAGTGTAATGTTCATTAACAGTACATTTGTTAACGCTAACGAACTCAATTACGATTTTGATAAATTAAAAACTATTACATATAACAACCTGTACTTACATGTTCTTCATGCAGAAGGCATCCGTGGGAAATTTTCCGCTGTTATTATTCTAAATTGCTTTAACCAGTGAATTATTTTCACATTGAAACTACATGGTCTTTAAATCGTTTTATCAGCCAGCTTTCTAGGAAGCAGAACCTGGAACTACCTGGGTACAAAACACATTTCGTCAACACACAGTTACTCTCCCTTGTGTCCACGTCGTATTACATATTTATTGCTTGTTGCAGTCATTGGATTGCA
This sequence comes from Octopus sinensis, assembly GCF_006345805.1. NCBI lineage: Eukaryota > Metazoa > Mollusca > Cephalopoda > Octopoda > Octopodidae > Octopus > Octopus sinensis. The sequence continues at coordinate 95,050,512 of NC_043005.1, read as the reverse complement.
GTTATGCTGGGGCAATACCTAGTCGAACAAATCGACCCCAGTACTAATTCTGTCAATAATTTTTCTTTTTATTTTTACCAAACCGCTTTGTTACGGGGAGAACAAACAAACCAGCACCGGTTGTCTAGCAGTGGTGTGAGATAAACATAACAAAAATATACGTATATATATATGGTCTGTCTGTCTGTCTGTCTGTCTCTCTGTCTCTCTCTGTCTCTCTCTCTCTCTCTCTCTCTCTCTCTCTCTCTATATATATATATATATATATATATATATATATATATATATATATATATATGTATTGATATTTCGCTTAGGCAATGCAAGACCTAGGATCTGGTGTAGAATTCAATATACGTATATTTCAGAACGAATAGTTGGCTGAGCATAGAGCGGTGATAACAAAGAAAGATGACAATGAATTAAATGATTATCTTATGAACTTCATTACCTTACCACTGTATCTGCTATAAGATGCAGTGGACTTATAGTTGAGTGCCTGAGTAAGACCTTATAGCTCCATTGGAGCCTCGAATATGAAGTACAATTTATTTGGGAAAGTATTACATTTGTACATATATGGGGAACAACATCTACTCTGAGAAAGTCAATACAGATGTATATAAGAAATGTTTATGTCCAAAAAGTATTTAGATGCATTAGTGGAAATCAGCCGAAATTGCGAGGATGATCCGGTTCTTGACTGAGGATATAAAGCTTCGAATGACCCGTCCTTGTTTTTTTGTATCGTCTATCAGGGCGTTTTGTTGTCCCTTTTTTGTATCACTTAGTTGTCCGGATGTTTTGCGTTCTTGTCCGATTTTGTATTTAAATATATATATATTTGTATTTAAATATATATATATATATATTTAAAACGTTTATGGATTTACATTATTTACATTTGACGGATATTTGTCCTCATCTTGTTTGTTGTTAACACAATGTTTCAGCTGATATACCCTCCAGCCTTCATCATGTGTCGAAATTTCCCCTAGACACCTGATGAAGGCTGGAGGGTACATCAGCCGAAATATCCGTCAACTATAAATAATGTAAATAATGTACATAATTCCTCATCTCTTAGATATTGAACTGTTTATGGGTTTTCTTCGCAAGATCCCTGATGTGAAACCGTGTATTGAAATAGATATTGTTGTATTTCGGGACTCTGGTTTTTTTTTTTGGTTTTTTTGTCAAATAAACACACGCACTAATTGTGAAAAATATGTGTGTGTGTGTGGATCAAAACAGTTTGATTCAAATTCAATAATAGTGCGTGTGTTTATTTGGCGAAAAAACCGAAACAAACAAATCAAACGACCACACCGAAATACAATGTGTGTGTGTGTGTGTGTGCGTGTGTAATATTTGCTGTAACCATCTAATCTTAACTGCTTACGAATAAGCGAGAATTTACATCGAACCAACGAAGGAATCTCTCTCTTCGTTAGAAATAGCTGCCAATCCCCTTTCCAAATCACGCCACACTGATTTTGTTTTTTAAAAAAATACAATGGGGACTTCGGATAATGTAATCTTAATCCTAGATATTGTCTGGTTGAAAGAAAATAAGATGGGGAAATAAGACAGGTGTTAAGTCTTTGAGTCTAAAGCCTGTTAAATTATAGAACAGAAGAACTGAGGCTGATTCACAGGCGACAACAGCAACAACAACGTTTTCATGACAGCTTATTTGTAAGTTAATCTTTCGTTGCTGATCATTACTTAATGTAATCCAAGATGAACTATGTTTGAAATATAATGAGATGGGTAGGTTACGATTGGAATGTCGTTGATCATAATTATGGGTCTGTTCAATAGGAGTAAAAGAAATTGTTTAGATTAAAGCTTATTTACCAGTTAATCTTTTGTTGCCAATAATCTCTATTTAGGGGTTTATATATTTGGTTTTAAAACAAAACCCTGGAAAAGCCCACAAAAAACAAACAAAAACAAACAAACGCACACAAACACACACAACGATCAAAGAATGGGTAAAAACGAACAGAAAAAGATCACGAGAGTAAGGAATGAGGAAAAGGAAAGGGTTAGAAGAATGAAAGAGGAAATTGTGTAAAGGAAGGTATTTGGAATGATAGAATGTGGGTTTTATAGGAAATGGTGTTGGCATGGAAGAAATATGTGTGAAATCAAAACAGGGAACGGAAAGAAGGGGTTGGTGCTGGCGATTGGGGTGAATGTGGTAGAGGTGGTGGTGGAGTGTTGGAAGAGATGAAAGAAGAAGAAATTGACAGAAGAGAGGAGGAAAAGGTGATGAGGTTGGGAGAAAGAGGGAGAGAGAGAGAGATGATGAGAGTGAAAAAAGAGAGGATGAGAGACGAAGTGAAAGTGTGCATGCCCGTGTGTGTGTGTGTGTGTGTGTGTGTGTGTGTGTGTGTGTGTTTGCGTGTGTGTGTGTGTGTGGATGCGGGTGAGACAGAGAGAGAGAAAGAGAGGGAAAGGAAGTCCAGGAAAACTGAAGAACCAAGAAATCTGGGAAGAGAGAGAGAGAGAGAGAGAGAGAGAGAGAGAGTGTGTGTGTGTGTGTGTGTGCGGAGAGGTGAAGTAGAGGAACAGTTGGAGATAGATTGGAACTAAATCAGAGGAAAGTAAGAAGAGAGAGAGAGAGAGAGAGAGAGAGAGAGAGAGAGAGAGTGAGAGAAAGATGAGAAAGATTACTAAAATTACAATAGAATATTAGAGATGGACATGTAGGATTATTTCTATGGGTTCGTGGATCAATCTATTTATCTATCTTTTCCGTAGGCTTTTCTTTCGACGAATAGACCTAATCTATTTCCCCTTTTACATTATGACATTTCTGTGAGAAAGAAAAGCTCTACTTTGTATTTTGTCCCCTCTGTGTTCAGCCCTGTGTGGCCAATAAAGAAACATATCTATCTATCTATCTATCTATCTATCTATCTATCTATCTATCTATCTATCTATCTATCTATCTATCTATCTATCTATCTATCTATCTATCTTTCTTTCTTTCTTTCTTTCTCTCTTCTTTCTTTCTTTCTCTCTTTTTATCTAAACATACATTTTTAGTTTAAATAATGTAAACCCTACGCTGGGTGGGTGGGGGACTAACGTTTCAAGTCTCACGACTTTCCTCGGGTGCAGGCATATACACACACACACACAAACACACACACACACATGCACCTGAAATAGATGGAGACATTTGAGATGTTGGCATCGTAGTGGGGTTTATATTTAAAATATAAATAAATATAGTCTACGTACTAAAACGTATTTAGCTCTTTTTTGTGCGACTGGTCTCTTTAATCTTGGGATTAAACGGCAATCCTTCTATATGCTGACACATATCAGAATATGTATGTATGTATTTGTGTGTATGTGTGTGTGTGTGTATGTATGCATGCATGCATGCATGTATGTATGTTTGTATGTATGTATGTATGTATGTATGTATGTATGTATGTATGTATGCGTACACATATGCATGTGAGTGTGTTCGTATGTGAAACTATATCATTAAATGCATACGATCATTTTACAGCAGGTAAATCATGGCATAGTTTTAATTATAACTCACTCTGTCTCTTACACTCACTCACGTTCTCTCTCTCTCTCTCTCTCACACACACACATACACTCATACTTACGCACACATAGACAGAAACATACTCACAACAGGCTCAACACATTTTCTCAAACAAAAAGGAAACAAGAAAAAATACGAAAAAAACACTAATTATACTTTACGGGTCTTCCCGAGATCGCTGGCGACGGGATCGTTCACATCGAAAATAGATCCAAAGCAATATTGCTTGATAATTTTCCGTATTACTTCCCTTGTCATTTCACACGCTTGATCCGCTCATATGTGATACGAAAAATGTAATTTTGCTCACAACACAACTTATAGCAAAACAGCAACATCCTAATACGACCATCTACTATAGGCACATGGCCTGAAATATGCGGAAGGGTCGTTGTCAGTTAAATCGACCTCAGTGTTCAACTGGTACTTATTTTATTGACGTCGAAAGGCAAGACGACCTCGGCGGAATTTGAACTCAGAACGTAAAATCGGCAATAACGATTCTGCCCGTTTGCTGCCTTATAACATTCTAACGTTCACATCCTTTAACATTCAGATTTCTCTGTCAAATCCTAATGCTTATTTATTCATATTGTTTTGTATTAATCACGCATTATTTCGTAGCTTCGAGATTTCAGTAATATGATTGTTTATTTTTAGAATGACATGGTAGGGTAGGTAAGAGGGGCCAAATCTGACCAGTTTGAGCATAAAACGAATAGAATATTTGGGACAAGTATGATTATTTTAAATGCTAAAGGGTTGAAACCAAAATTTAGGAAATTGAATCGAGCAAAAACAGCCGGAATAACGATAAATAACTGTTCAACAATTGTTAGAAACAATTTCCTCCTTAAATTCATAAATACCCCACAAGACAAGTTTTAAATCGCGATTGTAAACACTTCAAATGCAAACGAAATGTACACTTCTATTTATGTATCTGGCCATCATGTGAAGAGAGCACATTTGTAAAGCCTTTTAGACATTATTTAAGAAAATCCGGAAAAACGTTTTTCTAAAATTTGACATGTTCGTTGCTTTAGTTTTGTAAGAATGGAAATGTCATTCCACACGTACACGATATATGTTTATTTTCATTCTATATGGAAACAACTTGCGTTTATACACACATATATATGTCTTTTTACATAGAAATAACATACACAGAATGGTCTAATGGTTAATAGTTCGCTTCACAATCATGAGGTCTTGGGTTCGGTCCTGCCGCATGACATCTTCGGCAAGTAACATCTACTAGAGTAACGAGGAATCCTCTACACAGCCGTTCGACCAACTAGACTTAGGACACCAAATTAGCCCTCATGTTACTCGTGTGTTACATAATGAGAGAAAAAAATTATGAGCTGGTCATGGCTGGGACGTCTTTGATCATATGTCTGCACAGCCAGGAGTGATATAGGGTGAAACACCACCAACAACAATCAGTCACTCGACCCACAAGAAATAACAGTCAAATTTTCTCTCAAAACAAACCACTCACTGCCGGAATGCAGTTAACCGTCGATCTGCCAGATCAAGACTGGTTTGGGATTAAACAACAGCACCAAACAAACAATAACCAAGACTGTAAGAGACGAACCAGCGAGGGTTCTCTCGACCAGCTCGATGTGTGTGTGTGTTTGGTATCTGTGTTTGTCCCCTGACCATCACTTGACAACCGGTGTTGGTTTGTTTACCGCTCTGTAACTTAGCGGCTCGACAAATGATACTGATAGAATAAGTACCGAGCTTAAAAAGTAAGTGCTGGGGTCAACTATTTCGAGTAAACCCTTCAAGGTGATGCTCCAGCATGACTGCAGTCCAATGACTGAAACAAGTAAAAGATACAAGATAAAGGATATATAATATAATTTGAGGAATCTACTCAATATCTGGAAAGAAGAAAGAGAAAAAGATGGGATGGTCAGGTTGGAACGTCTTTGGACGCCAATCCAGTTTCCCTTTATCACACTTTTTTCTTCTACTCTCACGAATCTTGTCAACAGATCTAGCCAACCCCGTTTTCCTTTTCTTTTTTTAAACTATTTCATAACTTCCGATCTTTCTTAGAAATATTTAAAAGTTATTTATCTATTTCCAACAAATGTTTTTTATTTCGAAATTGTTGAATGATCGCAGTTATTTCATTATTTATATTTAAGTTTTGAAAGGGAAAAGGTGTGAACAAGCAAAAGTGACGTGTTGAACAGCTGATGAGAAAGTGTAAAAAAGGGTTTCTTTTGGTGAAAAACCAAACATTTCCATCCCAATTTGAAACTGTTTATACTTCATACGAAACTGGACTGGCGCCAAGAAATAATATGTATTCCTAATTTAAGCACAAATCCAGTAATTTTGAGAGAAGGGATCGGTCAATAATATCGCCTTCATTACTTGTTTGGTATTTTATTTTATCGACCGTGGAGAGATGAAAGGCAAAATCAAATCAGCGGGATTTGAACTCAGAACGTAATAGGCCGGAACAATTTATTCGACGTGCAGTAAATCCTACCAGCAAGGCGGCGAGCTGGCAGAAACATTAGCACGCCGGGCGAAATGCGTAGCCGTATTTCGTCTGCTGTTACGTTGTGAGTTCAAATTCCGCCGAGGTCGGCTTTGCCTTTCATCCTTTCGGGGTCGATAAATTAAGTACCAGTTACGCACTGGGGTCGATATAATCGACTTAATCCGTTTGTCTGTCCTTGTTTCTCCTCTCTGTATTTAGCCCCTTGTGGGTAGTAAAGAAATAGGTATTTCGTCTGCAGTTACGTTTTGAGTTCAAATTCCGCCGAGGTCGATTTTGCCTTTCATACTTTCGGGGTCGATAAAGTAAATACCAGTTGAGTACTGGGGTCGATGTAATCGACTTAATCCCTTTGTCTGTCCTTGTTTGTCTCCTCTATGTTTAGCCCCTTGTGGGCAGTAAAAAAAATAAGAAACGTTAGCACGCCGGGCGAAATGCTTAGCGGTATTTCGTCTGTCTTTACGATCTGAGTTCAAATTCCGCCGAGGTCGACTTTGCCTGTCATCCTTTCGGGGTCGATAAATTAAGTACCAGTTGCGCACTAGGATCGAGCTAATCGACTGGCACTCCATCCTCCAAAATTTCGGGCCTTGTAGAAAAGAATAAATCCTATCATACCACCGCCAAAATACTACAACACCACCACCATCACCACCGCTACTACTACTGATTCTTTCAACTATAAGCACAAGGCCTGAATCGTGGTGAGGAGGGGCCTAGCTGATTATAGACCCCAGTGCTTCACTGGTATTTATTTTATCGACTCCGAAAGGATGAAAGACAAGGTCGACCTCGGCAGAATTTGGACACAGGACGTAAAGCTGGAAGAAGTACAGCGAAGTGTTTTGTTCGGTGCGCAAATGATTCTGCTTGCTTGCGGTTTTACTGCTGCTAATAATACTGATAACAGAGTTTATGGGAAGAGATTTCCATGAAAATGCGAATATCTTTCGCCGATCGACGAGAACACCCTTAAATCGGTCCTTTCGAACAAATACATCTTGCGGTATTTATTCCGCCCGAGTTGCATAGGCACTCTCTTGTCACTCCCGATTCAGAGATGTAGTGGAGTGAACCTGTGATTTGACCGTTGTTCAGAGAATGACATGATATGAAAATAAATGAATAAAATGATAGCAAAATCCCACTAGAGAATATATCTAAACGATACTGGATTATCGGGGATCTATCCGAATTAAGATTAACGTGGATTATAAAAAAGAATATTATAAAGCAAAACGTATTTAATTATCAGGAGACAAAAATATAAACGAACATATCACAGCAAGAATTTGTAATCCCAAATATAAAGGTTTGTGCTATTTAAGAGGAGACAATGATAACTCATTCAATTGTTGTTATTTTGACCTAGGTCAGTTCTGATCGATTGCAATCCAGCTGAGCCCATTTCGGATTTTGTTTCTCCCTCATCCTCACCCCGGTCTAATATTTCCGACGGCAGCAACATAAATAAAGCATATAGTTTGGCGTTCAATATTAAAAAAGAAACAATTTGTTTTATGTGTGTGTGTGTGTGTGTGTGAGTGTATATATATATATATATATATATATATATATATATATATATATATATATATATATATATTCCTTTATTAGCTTTGGCCACTGGACTGTGGCCATGTTGGGGCACCGCCTTCAAAGGTTTAGCTAATCGTATCGGCCCTGTATTTATTTGAAAGTCTTGTGCTTATTTTAACGATAGCAGAAGGTACCACACAGAGTAACCGAATCCAGATCTACGTGATTGAGAAGCGAATTTTTAAAACTTTCTCCCGAGTCTGCTAGGAAAAGATGAATATATTGAATCAATAATTAGAATAAAAGAGGAGTCGTCCAACTAGGAATCGAAACCGTTATTCCTTCAGACTCGAATGGCAGAAAACATAACGCTTTACCACTGTACTACATGCACCACTGCAAGAACGACAGCACCGATAAACAAACAAAGCAAAAAAACAAAACAAAACAAAAAACAAAGAAAACCAATGATTTTGAACAAACTAACTCATCAGTGGATGGCAATATTTCGTTTTAGGTGTATAAAATGTATGGCAATAGAATGAAACTGAAATTGATTTTTCACTTATAAAACCATTTTCGAAGTGCAAGAATAATCATTATTTTTGTTTTTCACTAAAATTCGAATGATTTTTTTCGTTATTTTTTGGGGTGGGTGAGGGCCGCTTAGAATCCCGAAGCCGAAAAAACATTATATAAGACATTAATGTTGAAATTTGACAGCTGCAAGAAACTTAATTATAGAATCAATATCATGAGTTATCTGGTGAATATCTCATCGACAGGCAATTCCTTTGAGTCAGATCTTTATTATTAATGATGAAGTCCTCCGCTATTGTTACACGAGTTTTGTTTTCTACATTCAGCCATTAAATATGTATTATTCAATTAAGAAAAAATGGAAAAGTAAAGAACAATCTGTCAGCTTTATGCTATAGAAGCAGACATGGCTGTGTGGTGAAGAGAATTTTTTTTTAACATGTGGCTTCGGGTTCAGTCCCACTGCGTGACACTTTAGGACAGTGTTTTCTACTGTAGCCCAGAGCCAACTAAGACTTTGTGAGTGAATTTGGTAGACAGAAACTGCATGGAAGTTCGATGTGTGTGTGTGTGAGAGAGAGAGAGAGAGAGAGAGAGGGAGAGAGAAAGAGAGAGGGAGAGAGAGAAAGAGAAAGGGAGAGAGAGAAAGAGAAAGGGAGAGAGAGAGAGAGAGAGAGAGAGAGAGAGAGAGAGAGAGAGAGAGAGAGAGAGAGAGAGAGAGAGATGTGCATGTGTGTGTTTGAGGTTCGACATAAGAAACCGACAGAAATAAGTGCTAGTCTTTAAAAATAAGTACTGGACTCAGTTTGACTAAAACCTTCCAAATCGATGTTCTGGTATGGTCGCAGTCCAATGACTGAAACCAGTAAAAGATTAAAGATTCATTTTATTGTCGGACATTTTATATACTTAGACGAAAGACCACCCATTGAATATATGACAATGTGAGGCGATGGCGTTTATGCCTCTCTCAACTGCGTTAGTGAAGTAACATTTTCAAATGGGAATTAACACCGAAATTGAATTGTGTACTCGATTCATTGAAAGACTGTCGAGGAACAATACGTACTCGATTCCGATCTCGGACTTGAAACCGTAACGTGGACATGTTCTCGGAAGAATTTATTGTTGTTTAGTCCCAGGACAATCCTCTTCCAGCAGAACTATGCATGAAAAGGACTTCCAGCCGTGACCGTAACATCTTTCTTTTAGACACAATAATGTGTCTGAGACCACATTATCTTATGTGTGCTTGTCTTCTTAAGAAATAGGGAGATATGGTTGTTATTTAAGCGATCACGTAGAGACTCCTTAACTGACCCCGAGAAATTTAGTATGTTTTGATTAGGTATAAAAGTTTTTGTGTTCAGGAGGAGGAGAAAAAGTACAAAAAAAAAAATTAATAATGCTGAGCTGAATATTCTGGATCGAAACCCAACAATGTAGTGCGCATATGTATGTGTGTGCGTATACATGTGTGTGTTTATTATATATCTCGGCTTCGGCATTCTTTCGATATAACTCGACAAAAATCAAAACATTTCACTTCGGGTATTTCCGTGGAAGCAAATGACAGTTCGATTCTGTTTTCTGCTTGGAAATTTGCGGATTTTACATACACAAACGAAACAGGTAAGAACAAATATGCAAGGCTTTTTTTCTTCAACTTTAAAATGAGACATTGCTGGCATAATCTCGTTATATCTATACTCCACAACCCACGGAAATACTCGAAGTGGAATGTTTTGACTTTGTCAAGTTATATCGAAAGAATGCTTCGGCTTCAAATGTTGGCACAAGGCCAGCAATTTCAGTTATTTTATCGACCCCAAAAGGATGAAGGCAAAATCGACCTAAGGGAATTTAAATTCAGAACGTAAAAGACGAACGAAATGACGCTAAATATTTAGTCCGGTGTGCTAAAGATCCTGCCAACTGGCTGCCTTATGTATTTATTATACAACAAAAGTTGATTGTGTGTACTCAGAGTTTCAACCGTAGCTGGGCAGTATATGAGTGTCGTGAGTAGCCAAACCCAGGCAGAAACTCTGGAGAAGACTGTCAACTTTTGATAGTCCAATAAAAGATAATGGCATGCACACCATAAAAAATGTATTTTTAATGTATTTACAACTCTTACATTGGGATATATAGTTGTATAATTTGCGATATATATATATATATATATATATATATATATATATATGTATGTATGTAAATATATATGTGCGTATGTATGTATGTATGCATGTGTGTGTGTATGTGCGTGTGTCTATGAAACATGTACATATACGCACAAGCGTACCAATAGTATTTAATTTCTAACATTATATTATAATCTCATCCATCAATCTTGTGGCTAACAGGCTTACAAAAAAATAAAAAAAAACATCAACGCACACATATATAAACATAATAATAATAATAATAATAATAATAATAATAATAATAATAATAATAATAATAATGGTTTCTATTTTGAAACAATATAAGTATTAGTTTCTACAGTTAGTGATAATGGAAATTATGATTAAGTCAATGGCAATACTATATTAAAATCTCACCGGACGAAAGAAATTCCTGACTATAAGATCCATGTTAAGGTTTTGGCGCCGTTCTGTGTGTGAGGGTTGTTTAGAAGCGAGTGTGGTCCAGCGGAATGGTGAACTCCGCTATATGTACAAGCCAGCGTATATATATATATGCGTATACGGAATACTTGTGTGTGTGTGAGTGTGTGTGTGTGTGTGTGTGTGTGTGTGTGTGTGTGTGTGCGTGTTTGTGTTTACGTAGGTAGGTTTGGAGTTGTTTATGGTTTCTTTTAAATATTTATAAATGTATATAGGTGCATGTTTAAGATGTATATATATATATATAAATACACACTTTAATGCATATGTATATACATTATGTAAATTGTGTTCGATGTGTGTGTGTGTGTGTGTGTCTATGTATGTATGTATGTATGTATGTATGTATGTATGTATGTATGTGTATATATGTGTGTGTGTTTGAATTACAGTGAGTGGTATAAAATTGTGTAAATGTGCTCAAATGTATGTGTATGTTTGGAAGTTCGTACACACACACATATACACTTGTATAATAATGTGTATGTGTGCGTCTGTGTGTGTATGCGTGTAATTTGTATGTTTGTCTAGCTGTATACGGATAGCAGGGAGTGTAAGTGGAGCGTTTGTGAAGATAAACTGGATGACATCTATGAGTAGCAGGAGAAGAGAAAAGAGAGAGAGAGAGAGAGAGAGAGAGAAAGAGAAAGAGACAGAGAGAGAAAGTGAGAGATAAAGAGAAGAAAAGAGATAAAGATGAATGAAGGTAGAGAAGAGGGAAGAATGAGAAAAATAGGGGAAAGTAGGAGGATAAGTAAAGGGAGCAAGAAGAAGTGTGTGTGTCGGCGAGGGAGGAAAGAGCGAAGAACAAAGATGAAGCGAGTGAAAGGATGATATGAAGGAAAGTGTGAAAGAGAGCGCGGGAAAGTTAAAGAGAGGTCTGAAGACGGGATGGACGGAACTGCTTGTACACACACGCACACACACACACACACACACACACGCACGCACACACAGAGCGAACGTGAGGGAGAGAGAGACAGAGAGGAGAGAAAGAGAGAAACAAGCACTATACACACATGCCCCTATGCGCACACATACGAATACACACATAGACACATATACATCTATTTATATGTACATGTATAGGTGTGCGTATATGTGTGTTCTGTGTGTGTTTCTGTACAACACACATACACACACTCACACACACACACGCTCGCACTCTAGTAGAGGAGAAGAGAGAGGGCGAAAGAAAGAATGAGAGAGAGAAATACTCATACATACAAGCACATACATAAACATATACTTCTATGTGTTGGTGTGTGTATGTGTGTGTGAGAGAGAGAGGGGGGGAGAGATTAAACGAATTAGCTCCATGTAAACCACGCGACAGCAATGTTAAGTACCTTTTTCCCCTCGGTAAATTTCAGTAGGCATTCATTGTATGTAGTATGTTTATTGAATACACACGCGAACACACGCAGCCACATGGTAGCAGAAAGTGAGAGAGAGAGAGAGTGAGAGAGAGAGAGAGAGAGAGAGAGAGAGAGAGAGAGAGAGAGAGAGTAAAGAAAGAGGGAGAGAGAGGAGACAGACAGACAGACAGAAAATGTGTGTGTGTGTGTAAGAGCTCAATAGACATGAATGCGACGTTTTCTTCAAACTTCATAGTAAATGGATCTCAGTCGCTTTCGACAATGAGCATTCAGTTACCCGATCAACTGAACTACCTACTCATTGAATTCGCGTGTAAATGGCTGAGTATTCCAAAGATGCGTGTACCATTAACGTAATCTTCCGATAGAATCAGCGATGAGTCAGTAACTTAGAATAATTTAGAAAGGTTTTGGCCAGTGTTGGCCCAGGCCACGTCTAACTTAATAGCACCTGGTTCTTTGAATTATAGGTACTCTGACGGGCTTCCGCATAGTTCACCGTTTTCAATAACAAAACTTGGGCCAACGCTACTAGCGTAGCTCGAATGTGTACCCTTCGGGTCAACCTTTTATTTTGCGTCTCCATTTCCGGAGCTTACACAACCTATACAGGCTTATGAAGTAGACCCAGAAATGCCGCCCCATTTGTAGTGGGACTGAACCAGGAACCATGTGGTTGGGAAGCAAGCTTCTTACCACACAGCCACGCCTTTAAGTCCGCAGTATACGTAGTTACCCCATGTGGTGCATCGTTTGAGAACCACTGCTCTGTTGTTTTAATACTTGCTTACCAAGCGCATTTTGCGCCATATTTTCTTTTGCATCAACTTTCTAATTTTGTTATAAAATTATGCGACTTTGTAAAGTCTTGCACTATATATATGTTCCAGTTCACCACATTAATTTATAGCACTTTTATCACCGGTGACTCGCAGTACAGAACGAATATTGTATTCATTCTGCACCGCACGAGTCACAGGATACACAGGACAAAGTAGTCCTGATGTATCAAACGACGAGATGGTCACATCTGAAACGTCTTTCATAAGTTGGTTCACTCGATCAGAGTTCGTGTAGTGTTAAACACCAACAACACACCAATAATAGCGACAACAATAAAATCAACAACGCAAGAGCAGCAACAGCATCCCCGACTTCCTACGCAACCGCTGAGCCTGGATGCGCATTCATCCATCCGTCGATGCTCTCGGTGTTGGGGGTTGACCTGCTTTCTCTTCTGCGGGTCTTACGAATAGCAAAGGACCACGTTTTGGACTTCTCCCATCTTGCGAGCTCTGGGACGCAGACCGTTCGCTCAACAGCAACATCAACAGCAGCAACAACAGGAACAACAACAACCGGAAGTTACGCATCCTCCTCTGTCTGTCTGTTCTGCTTCTTCTACGATAGCCTCTGCTTCTCCAAACTAACACATTATAGACATTTTCAAAGCCAAGTGAATCCGATATCGCCATATTTCCCTGTATCATTAACCTTATAAAACCCAGATTATAAAAATAAAAATAAATTAATAAAAGAAACACATCCATGTTGTTCAATCGCGTTTCCCCAGAATTCCATTCTTCCAGAAATCTCTAGCGGTCTCCATATTTTTATACTAGTACCATCATACAGAAGGCCTTCAAGCTGAACAATAATGTCACTGATCTCTATCGATTCTGCTATTCTGTCGACTGCATGTAAAATTAATATTATTAACTCCTTCTACTATAGGCACAAGGCCTGAATTTGGGGGGAGTGGATAAGTCGATCGCATCGACCACAGTGTATGACCGGTACTTAATTGATCGATCCCGAAAGGATGAAAGGCAAAGTCGACCTCGGCGGAACTTGAACTCAGAACGTAAAGACGGACGAGATAACGCTAAGAACTTTACCCGACGTGGTAACGATTCTGCCAACTCGCCATAGTAATGATAATAATTCCTTTATCTGCCTCGACGGCGAAGGCTATAGAGATAAAGAAAATTAACAAGTAAATATATAAATACAGATTTGGGTTGTGTAGGACCGGAGGTGTCCCAATAGGGAGATAGCAACTTAGAAAAAGATCAAGGAATCCCACGTATCCAGGATTAACATATATACCAAGTGCAAGAGCCCTTCCCACTCATGTTTTCCGGATACAGGCACATGCTGACAGTGAAAGGCCTATCCAAGCGGGTATTCCCCACTTTCCTCAACGATCTTTTGGCAAATTCACTGAAGTGTAACATTTCTATTTCCTTGTTCGCTTTCTTCTCTCCAAGAGGAATTTGAAGAAGTTGAGGGATTGGTCGAACAGTAAAGAGTCTGTCTTCAGTTCTTCCAGTCTTGTAAATGTAAACCATACGTTCTATTTTGATTAAACCACGAGGAAAAACTGCTTGCGAATAGCCGAAATAAAGAAATGGGTATGACCTTCACGATGGATTTATCTGGTAGACCCTACAACACGCCAAAAGCTATTCGAAATAACAAGTCCACAATGCTCTGATACTGAACGTATACGTCGGAATTAATGGAAATATATGTATGTATGTATGTATGTATGTATGAATGTATGTAAATATGTATGTATGTATGTATGTATGTATGTATGTATGTATGTATGTATGTATGTATGTAAATATGTATGTATGTATGTATGTATGTATGCATGTATGTATGTATGTATGTATGTATGTATGCATGCATGTATGTATGTATGCATGCATGTATGTATGTATGCATGTATGTATGTATGTATATATGTATGTATGCTTGCATGTATGTATGTATATATGTATGTATGCATGCATGCATGTATGTATGTATGTATGTATGCATGTATGTATGTATGCATGCATGTATGTATGTATATATGTATGTATGCATGCATGCATGCATGTATGTATGTATGTATGTATGTATGTATGTATGTATGTATGTATGTATGTATGTATGTATGTATGTATATATGTATGTATGCATGCATGCATGTATGTATGTATGTATGTATGTATGTATGTATGTATGTATGTATGTATGTATGTATGTATGTATGTATGTATGTATGCATGCATGCATGTATGTATGTATGTATGCATGTATGTATGTATGTATATATGTATGTATGCTTGCATGCATGTATGTATGTATGTATGTATGTATGTATGTATGTATGTATGTATGTATGTATGTATGTATGTATGTATGCATGCATGTATGTATGTATGCATGCATGTATGTATGTATATATGTATGTATGCATGCATGCATGCATGTATGTATGTATGTATGTATGTATGTATGTATGTATGTATGTATGTATGCATGCATGTATGTATGTATGTATGCATGTATGTATGTATATATGTATGTATGCTTGCATGTATGTATGTATGTATGTATGTATGTATGTATGCATGCATGTATGTATGTATGCATGCATGTATGTATGTATATATGTATGTATGCATGCATGTATGTATGTATGTATGTATGTATGTATGTATGTATGTATGTATGTATGTATGCATGCATGCATGCATGCATGTATGTATGTATGCATGCATGCATGCATGTATGTATGCATGCATGCATGTATGTATGTATGTATGTATGTATGTATGTATGTATGCATGTATGTATGCATGTATGTATGTATGTATGTATATATGTATGTATGTATGCATGCATGCATGCATATATGTATGTATGTATGCATGTATGTATGTATGTATGTATGTATGTATGTATGTATGTATGCATGCATGCATGCATGCATGCATGTATGTATGTATGCATGCATGCATGCATGTATGTATGCATGCATGCATGTATGTATGTATGTATGTATGTATGCATGTATGTATGCATGTATGTATGTATGTATGTATGTATGTATGCATGCATGCATATATGTATGTATGTATGCATGCATGCATGCATGTATGTATGTATGTATGTATGTATGCATGCATGTATGCATGTATGTATGTAGGTTTGTATGTATGTATGTATGTATGTATGTATGCATGTATGCATGTATGTATGTGTGTGCTTGTCCGCCATCACCGCTTGACAACCAGTGCTGGTGAGTTTACGTCCCCGTAACGTAGCGGTTTGGCAAAATAAGCTGATAGAATAAGTAATATGCTTAACAAAAGGAAGCCATTGAGTCGATTTGTTCAATTAAAACTCTTGAAGGCGGTACTCTAGCATGGCCGCAGTCAGCTGACTGAAACAAGTAAAAGAAAAAAAGATAAAGATACTTTTTGTTTCACTTATTGGACTAAGGCCATGCTGGAGCACAGACTTGAAATGTTTTAGTCGAAGAAATCGACCGTGTCACTTATTTTTCAAACTTGGTACTTGTTTTGTCGCTCTCTTTTGCTGAAGTGTTAGATTTCGGGGTCGTAAACGCCGGTTGCCAAGTAATGGTTGGAGACGAAGCCAAACAGAGATATACATATAATGATTGTCTACTCGTTAGACGTGCATGACCATCGTTGAATGTCAGCAATGTTCGATGAGTGGAGTGCAGCTTGTGCAACGCCTCTCAAAAACAATACCAAGAAGTCCAGTGACAAGCAAAGTGCAAGATGTCTCGCTCAGTAGAACTGCGGGTTTTATATACAAATTATCCTTCTCCTAGCAGTGGTTCTCAACTAGGGTCCATATGACTCCTGACGATCCATAAAAGATTTTTGGAGGGGTCCACGCAGCAAAATAGTAGATTGGGGTACCACAATAGTATTTCAAGGGAAACTGAAATAATTTTGGCTTTGATGTATATATTGGAAGAAACAGCTGGGTTTCTTTCTCAAACATTTTACATAGTTTAACCTACACAAGTTAATGTATGAAAAACAATAGGAACTGTGAAAGAAATTTCTATAAAACTAATTTGGAAACATCGAATGGCTACGGGGTCCACCAAAATACAATAATAATCAAAGGGGTCCATATATAAAAAAAATGGTTGAGAACCTGTCCTAGAAGCATGCCTTGACAAAGTTCAAGGATCCCTTATTCCCAGTGGACTTACTTCTCCTTCGGTCCCCAAATCCGAGTTTTTCTACATCACAGCACATATCTGCCCGGAACAGACTGGCAGACAGATACATACACGCGCGTGCGCACACACATACATACAGCTCCCATACACACGTATATATACGAGGGACGTTCAATAAGTAATGCCTCTGACCCACTTGCAGTTGTTTGATCTAGCTGAAATTTTGCATGTGCAATCATTTATATCTCTATAGAGTAAGTGGCAAATTACAGCTCTGAATTAATTGTGGTTTCTGATTTACAGGTGTTTGAACCGAGTCAAGTGTGAAATGGAGCCTGTTGAGTGTCGAGCAGTGATCCGGTTTTTGTATTTGAAAGGACGCACACCACGGGAGACTTTTGATGAATTGAAAGTAACTTATGGTGATGATGCCCCATCATATGACCTTGTAAAACGCTGGCATCGTGAATTCAAACATGGTCGTAACTCTGTGGAAACAGCTCCCTGATCTGGTCGCCCCCTTCTGCCATTGATGAGGCATCTGTCCGTCAAGTTGAGGCTGCCATTTTGGAAGATCGACGCATAACTATTCGCCAAATAGCCCATGAGGTCAAGATTAGAACCGGGTCTGTGGAAACTATCATTCATGACCATTTGCATATGCAAAAGGTGTCTACCAGATGGATTCCCAGGTTGCTCACGCCTTTCCAGAAGCAAGAACGCGTCGAGTGCTCGAGGGTGAATTTGGAGATGTGCCAAGAAGATGAGTCAAAATTTTTCAAAAGACTGATTACACAGGATGAAACCTGGGTCCATCACGATGATCCAGAGACCAAATCCCAGTCAATGCAGTGGAAGCACCGTGACTCACCCCCTCCAAAGAATGCAAGGGTGCAGCCCTCCGCTGGCAAGGTCATGCTCACAGTCTTCTGGGACCAGGACGGAGTAGTGATGACAGATTTCCTGGCAAAGGGTACCACAATTGCAGGAGCCTATTATGCTTCACTTTTGAGGAAATTAAGAGAAGTTATCAAAATCAAGAGGTGGGGCAAGATCAGCAAAGGCATCCTCCTCCTGCAGGACAACGCTCCGGTCCACAACTCGCTTGTCGCCAGATCAGAAGCACCGGCGTATGGCTATGACCTTGCACCCTCTGATTTTCACCTCTTCCCAATCATGAAGTTGTTTTTGAAAGGAAAGCGTTTCCCAGATGATGCAGCCTTGATTTCTGAAGTCACGTTGAGGTTGGAGGACCAAGCTGGGTTCTTCTACAAAAACGGTCTCCAGAGCCGCATCAAACGATGGGAGAAATGCGTAACTCTGGGTGGTTCCTATGTAGAAAAAGACTAATAACTGTGCCAAGTTTCGTTGCTCTACTGCTATGGGAAGTGGGTCAGGGGCATTACTTATTGAACGCCCCTCGTAATTAGAAAAAGGTTTTTTAAAAAGTTATTATCTAAAAATTTCTTTCACTTAACAAAATGTCACTACCCTTAGTGCGTTTGAAAAGTTGAAAAACGAAAGCGCTAACACACAAAATTCACACTGGACACAAAATGTTATATAGAAACTTCTTCCACAATGGTTAGTGATATTCTGTTAAATAAAAGAAAATTTCTTAAATAGTTAACACTTGCTAATAAAATCTGTTTCCAACTAATGCAACTCTATCAAGAAATATTTGCAAAAGGTTTTAGATAAAGGCGCAGGCATAACTGCGTGGTAAGAAGCTTGCTTCCGGTTTGAAGCCTTCGGTCGTGTTTACTTTGTGCTCTGTGAGTTATCGCTTTTATTGTTGAAACTCTGTTATTTGTTGTAAACTGTTGTTGAGAATTATTGTTGAAAATTGTTATTGCAGGCTTCGTTGGACTACTTATTTCTCGGTATTCCGGGGAATAGGGAAATTTCTGTAGCCATTTGGCATTTGTTTTGGATTCTTGGCGCTTCTTTAAAAACGCACCTCTCCAAGAAAATAGAAAGTAATTAAAAAAGAGTTATGAAAATGGAAAATATATACAAAATAAATGATGTATGCAAAATATTAGAAAGATTTATGCATTTTTAAATATTTTATGCTAAGAAATAAAACAAACGGAAAACGGGCACTCGCAAATATAAACAAACATGTCGGACGATACAAGGGCAGGTAATTTGCTTTTGCCAGTCAGGTATTATTAATGATACGAGGGTCCAAATAGCCACTGAATTATATGTTCTACAATTTATTTTCTCTGTAAAATGAAGACAAAAATAAAATAACAAAACTTGTATACGTCTTAAACATATTTGCTCTATAGTTTACAATTATTTCTGTCGTATATCACATCATAAAATGAGCGAAGGCAAAGCGAGTGCACACCATCTAACTAAACCTAACCCTAACCCTAAAACTAACCATAACCTTAAAACTAACCCTAATACTAACCTTAAAACTAACCCTTTCAACTTATTGATTGTCCAAGAAAAATGCTATTACGCACACACACACACACACACAGAGACTTGCGCGCACGCACATGCCCGCACATACACACACATACCTTCTCTTACACTTTCCTGTCTTAGAAAGAACTTTTTCTTCACCCATTCCCTTCCGGTCATTTCAAAATGTAACCACATGTGAATCGTTGGCGATTTTCTTCCTCCATCTTCCCTTCTATTGGATTTTCCTCTGTTTCCGAAGAAGAGCGTCTGCTCGAAACCTTAAACCATCTTGCTTCCCTTCTCTGAGTTCTGCTAATGCGTTACATGTACCACGTCTTCGCGTTGTTCTTTTTTTGTGTTTGTCCTTTTTTGGATTTACTATATATATATATATATATATATATACATACATACATACATACATACATACATACATACATACATACATACATATAAGTATATATATGTTTGTTTGTATATCTATATATATACATATATATGTCTGTATGTATGTATGTAAATATATATATATATATATATACATACATATATATATATATATATATATATATATATATATATATATATATATATATATATATATATATATATATATATATATATATATGTATATATATACATATATATATATATATAATTTTTTGCAACTGTGTTCGTCATCTTGTTTATCATCTTTGGCATTTGAATAAATTTTACCTCTATTCAGATATATGATGGAGTGCCAAGTAAAAATTAAAAAATAAGAAAACTGAATTTATTTGACAGCCCAACATATGTATACATATATGCATACATGCATACACACACACACATATATATATATAAGGGTGTATGTGTAACTGTGAGTGTATGTATGTGTGTGAGTATGTCTGTGAGTGTGCGTGTGAGTGTGCGTGAGTGAAATATAATGTAATATCATATTCTGTAATATAATGAATTAATATCATATCGTTCTTGTTTGATGTAGTATTAATTTCTGTCGTAATTCTTTGTAGTAAAGCAAGTAGTCACAAAAACTACTACTACTACTACTACTACTACTACTACTACTACTACTACTACTACTACTACTACGTCGTTTATATACATAGACATGTATATGCAGACACACACACTCACATGATGGCTGCCCCCTCGTTATCGAGTATGGCCATTGCACGAAGCTTAACTGTTATTGGTGCTGTGATCGAACAGACATACATACACACATGCCTGCATACATACATACATACATACATACATACATACATACATACATACATACATACATACATACATACATACATAGCAACTGAATGATTCAAATAAAACTTGAGTAGGGAAATGATATGTATAAATTTTCATTTTTATTTTATAATTTCGCTTTTAGCTATTTTGAATACTGTCTTTGTTATCGTATGGTAAATATCTTGTCATATTCACCATGTGTGTATGCATGTATATATACATTTGTGTCTGTATGAATGTACACCATTCCATCATATGTAGTTTTGAAGACTCTGTGTGTGTTTGTGTGAGTGTGTATGTGTGAGAGAGTGTGTGAGTGAGTGAATGTGTGTGTGTATGTATGTATATGCTTGTTCTCTACCATCGGTTGGCAATCAGTGTTGGC
>NC_043005.1:94971761-95024261 GCF_006345805.1 Octopus sinensis | reverse complement strand
ATCTCTCTCTCTTCCTCCTTATTCGTCACTCCTGGCCACTTCCTTTGCACCCTGCTTTCAAGCTGAAAGCACGTGTTCCCTTGCGCTGCTACTACAACAATCCTCCGTCTTGCCAGAAAAAAGGCCTTTTTCGTTTTGTTTTTCTCGTTTGTTTTCTTGTCTTTTGATTTCACGTATTGTATTTTCTTCTTTACTTTCTCGTTTTGTATTTTCTTGTACATGTTTTTTTATCTTGTATTTAATTTTGCAGCTTTATTTGTATCGTTTTTACGTCCTGTTTTTGTTACATTTTTTCATGTCTGTTTTTGCCCCTCTGCGAGGCAATTTTATTTTAATTCTCTCGCAGTGAAGGACTAGTTAACGAGTCGTGTCCTGTCTTGCCTTCGAAACACGCTTGAGTTAGCTATTGACAGCTGATGACTGGGGACTTTTTCCTTGTGTGGTTTGTCCTGTACCTTGTCTTGTTTTCTGTTGTAAAAAATGTTTTTCCCGTTTTCGTTTCGTCTCTGTTTTTTTGTTGTAAAAAATGGCTTCTCCGTTTTCGTTTTTCGTTTAGTTCTACGTCTAGTTGCGGTGTCCTGTACTCACGTATATATATTTATATATGCATGTATATATACATGTAGATGTAGGTACGTACATATATGTTTGTATGTATGCATATATTTTATTTATTACATTATTGTCTGACAGCGCATTCGCGTCGGGGTCGATTCGATTCGTCGCTTCGTTCCACTTCTCTTCCTCCCAGTATTGTTTTATATATATACACACACACACTCACTCACACACACACACACACACACACACACACACACACACACACACACACACACACACACACACACATATATATATATATATATATATATATATATATATATATATATATATATGAAAAAACAAGTCAAAAATAGAAAATGCTAAGATAATTTTATAGTGAATCTTTCAGTACCGGTTTCGGTCATTTTGAGACCTTTTCAACTGTAACGATTAAATAGTTAAATTTAGAAAAATTAGAAGAAAAGTTTTTTTAAAAGAATATTTCTGTAGTAGTGTTCAGATATAAGTAGCATTCTGCCTTTCTCTGACTCCCTTGTTTGCACTTATATGTATGTGTGTGTGTATATATATGTGTGTGTGTGTGTATATAAAACGAAACAGGAATCTGGAAAACTTTTTAATATTATTTATTCACCATTACACATGTTTTATTTGATAATAGGAATCACGAAATTGTACATGTTGGATAAACATGCAAGAAATTTCTTATTAGAAATTCTTCAGAAAGAGAATCAAATAATGATATGATTCCTATTAGGAAATGAGACATGTCTAATGGTGAATAAAAATGCTTCCAAAATTTCCAGACTCCTGTTTTCTTATATAACAACTCTGAAGCAATATTTTCAAAATTTTGTAATTCTAATATGTACCTCACATCAATACAACAATAACAACATAATACATATATATGCATATATAAGACGGGCTTCCATACAGTTTCTGTTTATGAAATTCGCATGCAAAGCATTGGTCGGTTCTGGACAATAGTACCCAAGATGCTGCGCAGTGGGATTGTACCCGAAATTGTGTGGTTGTAAAGCGAGCATCTCAACCACACAAATATATACTCATATGTGTGTTTATGTGTGCGAAGCTGATGTGACATAAACATGCTGGATTAACCCTTTTCACAGCACAACTTTGTGGGAGAGAGAGAAAGAGGGAGGTGGGGAGAAAATCAACCCCAGAATTTGACTAGCACTGTACTCATCGGTCCTCGAATGGTAAAAATAAAAGTTGATCCTGGCGATATTTGAACCCAGAAAGGGAAAGTATCCGTACAAAAACTTCAAAATATTCTTTCCAACGCTCTCACCATTCCATCAATTCGCTGTCTGAACATTAAAATATAGTAACGTATTTTATCGTAGTTTTTTCATGACCTCCAAAGGCCATGTTGTGGACAGAATAAGATCACGATTGATGAGTTGCTTGTCACCACGAACATCAATCGCTTAGATCTAATTCTTCAGACAGACCTACAGCATACAATATTTGTTTGTTCTTTCGGTGTTTCAAGTTCACAACACAATCATCTTGTCTGGGTCATTGTTCAGTTTCATTTCAAGATTTCTTGCCAATAGAGAAAGAGCTAGTTTCGAACCTAGATTCAAGGCTCCTTCACTGGAATTTCAACATCAGCAACAGGGTATTTTTGTTTCTATGTATGTATGTATGTATGTATGTATGTATGTATGTATGTATGTATGTATGTATATGTGCAAATTTGTATTTTTTTTATTAATGTATGCATTCTCATGCATATAGCTGCATATCTAGACATGCTCATATATATGTAGGATCTTGCAGGCATGAAGTGGATTCGATCCACCATAGCCAAATTTAAATTAACGCTGCAACAGAGCTTTTCCCACGGTGGAACAATGGTTTTTCTCTGACAACAGTTTTACATTTTCCAGATGCCTTTAGCTAGGCTGAAATAATGTCTTCACCACTTGACCCTTATAAACCTCTTCTACTTTACCAAAAACCAGAACAGAGATACCAAGACCACCAACTACATCTGTTTTTCTCAACGATACGCCTATCCTTCTGGATAGTTATAAAAGCATAAACCCCAAGCAAAACGATAGTTCAATCACTTCGGTGATGACTGACCAGCTAGAACCTTGGTCAGAGGGAGAAATGAAGTTTACTGTCAACAACTGTGAGACAACGTCCCACAACCCTACAACTCTCACTAGCTCTAATTCTGTTCTCTTACGACATCATTCTATCACTCTCTGTAATTACTACTAAACAATGAAGAGAACACAAACACAAACTTTACTGCGCATGCTTTTGGATTTATCATAACCTGCCCGTCGAGGCAAGGTATTGTAGCGTTACGGTAAATAAATATTTCCTTAAAACTTCATGCGTTATAACAAATTTTTATCGTTACAACTGCTGACTCCGACATTTCATAATATTGTGTACCTACTCAGTCTTACCCGTTACAAATGGTAACTACACTAATTAAAACCTTAACCGTTACAATTGGTGACCCTCGACTTCAACTAAAACTAAATCGTTACAAGTGGTGACCCCGAACAAGAGCATTGCAGCCTTCCCAAGAACCAACCGTTACAAAATAGCGATCACGACGTTGCACCATAATAGGTATCGTTACAAAAACAATTCTTTCATCGCTTACAATTGGTAACCTCTACCGTTACATATATATTTAAATGATAAATTTCTGGTAAGTTTTACAGATTTTTACAGTTCCTGTCATGGATTGGATCTGTAGTCTTCGAATTCGCGTTCTCCTTTCTGTTTTGAGAAGTCTAATTTGAAACCATTATTATTACTATTATTATCATCATCATCATCATCATCATTATTATTATTATTATTATTATTATTATTATTATTATTATTGAGTGAGAGAGCAGTTCATGCCATCAAAGTGACACTGGGGTAAAATATACGAAGCCCAATATACCCATCATGACTACCCGTCTGATAAAGGTACACCAGGCACATGCATCACAACCATATGTGCGCGACATGGTAATCTCATATCAAAATAAACAGCACATGACCTTGCAGGTGGGGCCCAGTTAGAATTTTCTTCAGGTTGAGTAGCCCATCCTGCTCAAAAGGTCCCTGAATAAGGGCTGCTTTAGGATGTTGAACGAAACACCTATGTTTCCAGAGGTGAATTATTCAAACTCCAAAGAATCCCTCTCAACACATGGCCATGATGCTCCCCCACTACTTCTGCTCGTGATCAGAGATGCACGTATTGTCAGCCACTAAGGGACATGCTCAACTGGTTAAGGTCAAACAACTGACAAGCAAATTTGTGGTATTGAGCAGAATATTTGCTGTAGCCCATCTTTTATACCAAGACAAAACAATGTACATGATAACACTTCCAATCAGTTAAGATCAGAAGCCATGAGAGCCACTGCCTGGTACTGCATCAGGGCATTATTATTATTATTATTATTATTATTGAGGCTGTGAGCTGGCAGAAACGTAGCACGCTGGGCGAAATGCTTCGCGGTATTTCGTCTGCCGTTACGTTCTGAGTTTAAATTCCGCCGAGGTCGACTTTGTCTTTCATCCTCTCGGGGTCGATAAATTAAGTACCAGTTACGCACTAGGGTCGATATAATCGACTTAATCCGTTTGTCTGTCCTTGTTTGTCCCCTCTGTGTTTAGCCCCTCGTGGGTAGTAAAGAAATAGGTATTTCGCCTGTCTTTGCGTTCTGAGTTCAAATTCTGCCGAGGTCGACTTTGCTTTTCGTCCTTTCGACTTCGATAAATTAAATATCAGTGAAAAACGGGTCGATGTGATAAGTTAAAAATCAGTTATGCGCTGGGTCGATGTAATCGACTAGTCCCTTCCCCTAGAATTTATGGTCTTGTGTCTATAGCAGAAAGGATTATTTTATTGCTAAGGCGGCGAGTTGGCAGAATCGTTATCACGCTGGGCAAAATGCCTAGCGGCACATCGTCCGTCTTTACATTCGGAGTTCAAATTTCGCCGAGGCTAAACACTGGAGTCGATATAATCGATTAACCTCTCTAAAAATTTCTACCTAATGTAGAATGATTATTTCGTTGCTTTGCAAGACGGCAACTAGAGGACTCCTTAGCACGCCGGGCAAAATGCTTACCAGCATTTCATTCGTCATTACGTTCTGAGCTCAAATTGCACCGAGGTCGTCCACTCCTTTTATCCTCGTGCCAAAGTTTGGAACTGTTATTTTATTGTTGTCACTTCTCTTTCCCAATGCTATATTCTGTAAATTGTTTAGCCCTGCGTTATTCAATGTATTTATTATTATTATTATTATTATTATTATTATTATTATTATTATTATTATTATTATTATTATTCTTTCTTGCTGCCCTTTCAGTCCAAAATCATTTGCTGGAAAATAAACTGGCTTAATGCTGTTTACGTTAATTAATATTAGTCCTATATTCGTAACTAAATTATTTGAGAATTCATGAGTATATTTCAGTTGTCAGTTGAAATAATTTTACTTTAGTGACGACTGCCCTTTCGCAAAGAAAAAAGGAACCACAAAAAAAGCAACACAAAAAAAATATGTGTGCCTATTTCCTCTCCCCTGTAAGAGTTGAGCTTCATGCTTATAAGGTATCACTATTAACAGCGAAAGAGTCAACTCGAGAGGTGAAGCTAAAAAACCGTTTATATTATATATAACATGACAATGTGACGTGTGACCCAGTAGCCGTCTGCTGGCAAAGTTCAGCTTGGAAACTTGGTTCCAATTCGAATGCCAAAGGTTCTCGCGAGACACTGCATTCAATGAGACAGCTGCTTTGTTTTGACACTCACACTGATACACACGCACATACAGACACAAACACAAGCATACACTCACAAAGACAGACACGCTTAGATAGATAGGCACAAACAAATACATCACATACTCGTCTACAGGCGTGCACACACACACACACACACACACACACACACACACACACACACACACATAACACTTAGACATATAGAGACACATACATACACAGATACAAACACACACACTAAAATAACCCTCCTCTCTTCATCTATCCATCTCCTTCACTATCGCTATACATTGGCATGTATGTGTATTATGTGTATGTGTGTATGCGTTTGTGAGTGTGCATGTATGTGTGTGTATGTGTGTGTATGCGTGTTTGGAAATTAATACGAAATAGACCGATGAAAAACTACAGAGATAGATAAATAGATAGACAGATAGATTGATAGAGAGAGAGAGAGAGAGAGAGAGAGAGAGAGAGAGAGAGAGAGAGAGAGAGAGAGAGAGAGAGAGAGAGAAAGAGATGATGAATTAGAAAGACAAGTAGGTGATTAGTTTGAACATGGGAAAGGGATTGACGGATTAACGAACAGACGCCAGAATAAAAGAATATGTTTTATCCTATCCGTGTAACAGAGACATTAGCGTTGCCTCCCAGAGCTCTCTAAAACCAGTAGACCAGAAATGGTTTAATATTCGGTTCGATTTAATTGTGAGATAGGAAAAGAAAAGAAGTGTTGTAAGAAGCCTATAAGAGTGGTTGATGTTGCTATGCGATTGGATTTGTCGTGGTGATGGACAACATACAGCATCCGCTCTGAAGAAGAAGAAGGCGATTGAAAAAAACAAACAGAGGATACGAGGGCAGGGTTGGATGGTAGAACGGCACACAAAATCGTTTGTTTTAAAGGAAGATAGAATGCAATCAAACAAGGTCACAGAAGCAAAGTTCGTTGACGACGGCGACGACGTAGTAGTAGTAGTAGTAGTAGTAGGTGGTGGAAGTAAAAGACGAGAAAGAGAAGTAGAAAAAGAGAATTAAAAGAGGCAAAAGAGAAACAGAGAAAGAATGAAAATGAAGCTATTTCTCAAGTTCAAGGACTCACAGCCAGTTACCAAGTTTTTATGGCGTATAAGTGACGGAAATCAGAACATTCTCCCTGAACGGGACACTAGTCTGGCGCAAGGTCGCACATATACAGCTGAGTAAATAGGAGCAACGTGAAATGGAGATTTTTTGCTCAGGAACGCAGCACACCATCCGGTCCGGTAAACGAAACCGCAATCTTGCGATCGCACGCCTTCATTAAAGATTGAATCAATGAAGAGAAATTGATAACTTTCTGTATAGGAAGGAAAGTTATCGATCAGACGCACAAATGGTTCTTTCAAAATGCCGCCATTTTGAAAATCAGTGATGGAAAATGGAAAAACAACGATCCTCCACCATCACACATACGTAAGACAAGATATTTACTAAATCTCAATATGTAAATCTTCTACATTGATGTCCCTGCATTAATTTTTTAGAATATTTACCATTGATACTGATAAAATAGGCTTTTCTGAATAATAACCCTGTTTTTACATTTTCTTCTTCGGTTTTTATTTTCGTTGTAAAATCTGTCTTGAAATATGGCAAGGTTTGTAGACAATAGAACTGATCGGATGGTCGATTGGAATGAATATATTATGCAGTGTTCACTTTCATTGCCTGGCAGTCGATGTTGGATGTGACCTTGCTTCTTGTACCGCTGTACAATAATTCTTACAGATGATATGTTGCATATTTAAGAAACGGGGATAGAACACAATACCCGTTAATACAGGTAAGCTTATGCACTGACATAGATAGCGTACACTTCCGTGTACCAAATTCACTTACATATATGCATGCATACATAAGCACACATATACATTTCCATCCATTCAGACATCAATACGTCCGTGCGTATGTACGTATCTACCTACCTACCTACCTACCTACCTACCTATTTACTATCAAATCTACCTGCCCACGCACGTACGTACCTACCTAAATACATACATACATACATACATACAAAGTATGGTTGAAATTGAGATTTCGGAGAGAGAATGCAAATCCTTAACTGATATGCCACAAATGATCACGATATCGGAGACTATAAAAAATTACAAGACCTTCTTAAGGTTTAAAGGATAATGGTTAAAAGGAGATATTTCCTTCACAACCCTGCTACCAAGTAGGGGGCCGGTCAAACGTTCCTCTAAAATTAAAGAGAAAGAGAACAAACATTCATTCATACATACATACATACAAACATACATACGTACATAGATGCATGCATACATACATACGTACATACATGCATACATACATACAAACATACATACGTACATACATGCATGCATACATACATACATACATACATACGTACATACATGCATACATACATACAAACATACAAACATACATACAAACATACAAACATACATACATACTTACGTACATGCATGCATGCATGCATACATACATACATACATACATACATACAAATATTCATACATACATACATACATACATACATACATACATGCATACATACGTATTTGCATACATACGTGCATAAATACACACATACATAGACCAAAATGTACTTTACCTCTATAAAAATTGTCCAAATAGTCACAGAGTATAACAAGTAATACTAAAAAATGTTCACGGTAGTCAACTAGTACTCCTAGAAATAAGTGATCGATGTATGCAATAACCAATACCACAAAAGATCAAAGCTAGATAGAACGTCAGGCGGTGTTATTTACTGCTACTATTGGAATTACCAAGGAAAAAAGTATAATAAAGCAAAGCAAAATACTAAAGCGTTTCGTTATGTAATAAAATGGAAAAAAAGGAGACGTATATCTATGTGTATATATCTGTCTGTATTATATATATATATATATATATATATATATATATATATATATATATATATATATATATATATATATATATATATATATATATATATATATATGTATATATATATATATATATATATATATATATATATATATATATATATATATATATGTATATATATATATATGTATACATATATATATGTATACATATATATATGTATATATATATATATATATATATATATATTATATATATATATATATATATATATATATATATATATATATATATATATATATATATATATATATATATATATATATATTCCATATGTCTACCATTTCTCTATCCATTTGTTCTATGTTTATATGTGCGTGGGTATGTATGTATGTATGTATGTATGTATGTATGTATGTATTCCATCGAACACACATTAGTTATGAGTTTTCTGTTTACACTTATTCTCAATAAATGGCCTAACAGTATTTTCTCTCTTTCAATATATAAATTTTTATATTTTTTAAATATTTCTTTTTTTCTGTATGCTTGCGTGTAAATGTGTGTGTTTGTGAGTATGTGCGTATGTGTGTCTAATGTGTGTGTATGTGTTATTATGTAGGGTATAATATCAAAAGACAACCATAACCATCTCGCCCACACCAGCACGGCGTCACACTACTCAATCGCCCATATATACGATACGCAAGCACAAGTACGAACGCATTCGTATGTATATGAAAGCGGTGCTCCAGCGTGGCCGTAGTCGTCATGACAAAAGCAACCTAAAAAAAGTAAAGATCATTACACACAAAGGCACTCCGTCAGTTACGACGACGAAGGTTCCATTTGATCCGACCAATGGAATTGTTTGTTCGTGGAATTAATGCGCAAGTGGCTGAGCACTCCACAGATACGTGTACCCTTAACGTAGTTCTTGGAAGATATTCAGCGTGACACAGACTGTGACAAGGCTGGCCTTTTGAAATACAGGTACAACTCATTTTTGCCAGCTGAGTTGACTTGAGCAACGTGAAATAAAGTGTCTTGCTCAAGGACACAGCGTGTCACCAGGAATCGAAATGACTACCTTACGATTGTGAGTCGAATACTCCAACAAGAACTCAAATAAAAACACACACATACACATGTACACGCATCCAGTGAAGAAATAAACGAAAGAAAAATAATTTCATAAAACCTGAATAAAATGTAACCAAATGACTGCGTTGTGGCTGTCATCCATTTCTAGCACCTCTGCAGCCGTAGAAATCTGGAAAAAAACATATCTCTTTCATCGTATTTCTACACTCGCTCTCTCTGATTACTATCTTCTCTCTTCTCAGAGTTGCTTCTCCTCATTCGCTCACTCACTCTCTCTTTCTCTCTCTCTCTCTTCCTCTCTCTCTCTCTTTCTCTCTCTCTCTCTCTCTCTCCCTTTCTCTCTCTGAAGCTCTTTTCCCTGAGTATTTCTCTCTTCTTTACTCTCTCTCGTTTACCTCTTTGCTTCTCTCTCGCTACTTCCTTTCTCTCAATATTAACTCTTTCTCTCTTGCATCTTCTCTCTCTCTCCCTCTCTCTGCCGCCCTCCTAATTCTTTTTATCTGCCTTTCCCTTGATTAATCTCTCTACTTCCCTTCATCACCCTTCCTTGCTACCTCCCTTTTCTCACTGTTAGCACGTCCAAGCTCCCTTTTCCCTTAACCTCACTTTCTTTGTTTTCCTTACAGCAATCCACACCTTTCATTATCGTCCAATAAATCTCTTCAATTCCTCACCATGTCTTTAACGCTTTTCCAGATTGTTACTGTTGCTATCGCAGTCGTTATTTAATTCCAATCACATAATCTTTGACTATAGACAATTCAACTGTCATCATCCTATTTATAGGAGTATGTGGAACTCCATAAAAATGCCATAAGCTTAGGAGGCAATACGAGCACACAGCATTGTATATTTCAACAAAAAGATAACCAAATGTTGCTCATCTGTTCCCATTTGCGACTGACCGTTTGTTTCTCAGTAAGAAACTCTTCCACCTTTTTACGTGCTATATTGTTAATCCTATTGAGTACTTGCACACCATCTTCATCCCGTAATCCGCAAGGATCTGGAGAGGGAAGAACAGTATAGTCATCAACTAATGAAACAACCGGATGGAAGTTTACAAAATCTAATTTGGTTTCCATCTTTTTGTAATGATTTAACAATTGCAGTTTCTAACGTAAGAACAAAACCGCAGATTTTCGTTATTGGTAATAAATAGAGATTAACTCTGTTGATTAAAATGAAAATGAAATGAATGAACAATATTTCGACACACTGTGTGTCTTTTATAAGTTCAAAATATAAAATGAAATTAAATTCAAAGATAGGAAACGCTGATAGGTATGACGTCAGTGGTTCCACGGAACTTACGGAGCATTTCACATCAAACAGGTGTAAATTTGAGGAGGACCTGATGGTGCGCATTCTCAAAAACAAAAAAAAAAAAATACTGCCACTCCACTGCACTTTCAGTCCTCAAAACCTATAAGGATAGAAATATTTGTGAGCTGTTGATATCTCAGCCTGGAGGAATTAATAAAATGGCAGATGAATTCCACCATATTTATACTAAACTTTTTGACTGAATAATTTTTTTCCTTCAATTCTTTTCTTTTTTTTATTCTTTCTTTCCATCTGCTACCTTTTGTGAAAGACCGAAGACTAATGACGTCATTTTACTTGGAAAGAAACGCAGTTATTCCGATTTAATTTTGAATGTTTCAGCGTTTCCTCTCTTTGAATTAATTTCATTTTATATTTTGTATTTGTAAAAGACACACGGCGTGTCGAAATATTGTTCATTGGTTTCATTTTCATTTTAATAAAAAAAGTGTCAATCTCTACTTATTACCAATAACAATCGCATTCTTGTTTCTTTACCTTCGTGAAGAGTAACTTCAATCTTGAAATATCAATAATTCTAATAATAGTAATAATAACAATCATTTGCCTTATTAGCTCTCTGACGGCTAGTAAGTCGAAACATCGAAGTCACTGTCCGCATTTTCTTTGTGAAAATTTATAAATTTTTGCCCTAAAAACTATTCAGTGATCCTTCGGTTTAATGTTAAATTGATTTTAGATATAACTAACTTCACATAAAACAAACATTAATGTGTGCGTGTGTGTGTGTGTGTATGTGTATTTGTACGTGTACGTATGTGTGTGTATTTGTGTGTGCATAAATGGTAAAGGGTAAGGTTTGATTTCAGAGAAATTTGGCTGGTTAGGGTATCAAATAGAAGTCAGACTAGTGGAGGTCTCAAATTTCTGTCAATGACTCAGTAACTACCTTGTTATGTCATCTGGTGAAAATATACACATACGCATACAAACCCACTCGGTGGCACGCATACGCATACACAATCACATATACACATACACACTCTCTCACGTGCGCGCATATAAACACGCACAGACATAAATTTAGATATCATTACTTCAAACACATCTTCCTTCCACGTGTATACCCTTATACATGCACACTTTCATAATAACATACACAAATATACTCACATTTACATACATATCCAAAATGATACAAATATTCACATGCATGCCCGATACGAAGTAAGACATTGTCAAATCTCAGTGGAACCGATTGGAGCTGAACTTCGAATCATCATAAAATATCAGAAAGACATATGACAATGAATATTCAAATTGTTCAAGCTCATAGAATTACCTTAATAACTGTTATTACTAAAATTACTTGAACAAGAATGGAAAACACCGCTGGACATGCTTCGTTCTTATTGAACCTCATCTGTGAAGCATATACTTCACCGTATTTGCTTAAGTTATGAAGCTCGCCGCCATAATAATAATAATAATGGTTTCAAATTTTGGCACAAGGCCAGCAAGTTCGAGAAACTCGACCTCAGTATTCCACCGGTACTTATTTTATCGACCCAGAAAAGATGAAAGACAATGTCGACCTCGGCAGAATTTGAACTCAGAACGTGAAAACGTACGAAATGCCGCTAAGGATTTTGCCCGGCGTGCTAACCATTGTGCCAGCTCGCTGCCTTAATAATAATAATAATAATAATAATAATAATAATAATAATAATAATAATATAATAATAATAATAATAAATGATGATGATGATGATGATGATGATAATGGTAACAACCACCACCACAACAGCAACAACAAGCATACTACCAATCAAAGAATTTCAATCCATTAAGAAATGTTAACCGAATTAGAGAAATCTTGAAATTGCAAAATGGAGAAGATTTGTAGTTTGACGAGAGATGTGTGTGTGTGTGTGTGTGTGAGTGTGTGTGTGTGTGTGTGTGTGTGTGTGTGTGTGTGTGTATGGGGATAGAGAGTAGTGGACCTGAAATGTGGTTAGGTTGAAGGGGAGATGAAAGGGGAAGGAGAGTAAAAGGGTGAGGAGGCGGAGAATAGTTTCCCCTCACACATGTTTCCATGTTTTAAAAGATGATTAATGATTTCATGGTCATGGGGTGGGGTGGGGGAGTGTTGGGTATGACGTAGCGGTGTGATAGACAGAGTGGAAGGAGAGAAAGGGAGAGACAGAGGAAAAGAATGAGAGAGAGAAGGGAGAGAGAATGAAGGAGAGAGAGGCAGTGTGTGTGTATGTATGTATGTGTGTGTGTATGTGTGTGTGTGTGCGTGTGTGTGTAGACGAACAAAGTTGAGTGCATATGTGTGTGGGAGAAAAAGTATGTGTGTGTGTGTGAATGTTTGCGTGCAACAACAAGGAAGACGATGCTTGTGCATATGTAGGAGAGAGATACAGAGGGAGAGAGCGAGAGAGGGGAGAAAGAGAGAGAGAGAGAGAGAGAGAAAGAGTGAGAAAGAAAGAGGTTTTCCGTGTCATGGAGTGGATGTGTAAAACAGATTTAAAAGAAGTATGATTAAGACTGTGTGTGTTCAAGCACTTGTATCTAATGATATAATAATGTGTACATGGGTATATGTGTTGGTGTACATACGTGCACACTTATCTGTATGTTTCCGAGTGTGCGACTATGTTTGTGTGTGTGCGAATGTGTGCGCATATCTTTATACGTGCCCGTGTGCATACATGTATGCGTTTATACCTATACGTGTGTGTATGCCTGTTTGTACGTGTACTTGGAGTATACATGTGTGCGTGTGAACTAATGTATGTACAATTATACAATAACATGACTATATTCCTTATTCCCATTCCTGATCCTTATTTTCTATTAAATACTTCACTCCCCCTTTCCCGCCCTTATCTTTGTGAATAGAAACTCGAATAACAGTCATTTCAACCACTCACCCATCCATCTACTCACAACATCCACAGGGACATATCAGATACTTCCCTCCACGATCTCTATCGCAACTATTGCCACAACCATAAGAGCAACCATTAACACAATGTCCACACTCTACACAAACTCTACCGTAACAAACAACACGCCCATCACCACCACCACCACCAGCACTCCCAAGCAACACAACCGTTACCACAATCCCCATCACCACCACCATCCTTAGCTATACCACTATCCCCACCATAACCCCAACTATTACAATAACTTTCGCCATCGCCTTCGTCACCACCACTACAAGTCTTCTCTACAATCACCATCGCAACCATTAATTGCCACGATTTCTAAAATCACCACTACGTTAGAACCACATCCAGCACCGGTACCAGCAGCAGCACCACCACCACCACCAACAACAACAACAACACCTCCACCACCTTTACAAGCAATCTTAACCACCTCCATTAATGACATCACCAAAAGAGGTATTGTTTCCAACTGCTCGACCACCGCCGGCGCCACCACCACCACCACCACCACCACAACCCTATCACCTCTACCATAGCGTCCAACTAATTTAGATTATCTTATGCCTTCATTGATTTAGCATTATTGCTATTAATTTCTGACTTAGGCAAAAGGCCTCAGATATGGTGGGTTGGGGTGCTCTCAAGCATATTTTGTCGTAGGACTTTTATATGGTTTACCTCAAATCGTAGGACTCATATTTATATTTTATAGACAACAACCCACCACCCTGATTTTAAATAAGGCATTAAATGAAACAAACATGTTTTTGGAAGGACAGAATATATTCATAAATAGAAGAATATGCTACAGTAGATATTGTGGGTTAGCAGGTGAGTGAAGCAGGTGAGTGAAGTGAAGAGGTTTAACCAATGGGTCTATTTAAATAGCGAGCCTAAATGTATATTTCTAAAATGTATACATGTGGATTTACACACACACACACACACACACACACATGCACAAACGCACGCATGCGTGCGTAATACATACTCAACAACTGTCTCAGTAATTTTCTTATTCAAGTCATATGTCAAAATCTTTGACTGTGCATTCACCTTTTGTGTTTAGTTGGAAGGGAAATCAGTGTGTGTGCTGAGAGGGGAGAAACGAAGTGAAATAAATGATTAAAATATCATAAAGAAATTGGTTGGTGGGTGATTCCCCGAGTGTGAAGAAGAACGAGTGTCATAAGTCATCCAGCAATCTGACAGGCAGACACTGAAATGCACACAGGGAAAGAAGAAATAGTGAAAGACAAAGAAAAAGTGCGAGTAAGGAAGGAGAGATGGAAAGAAGAGAGGTAGAGAGAACTAATGAAATACGTGAATCAGTGAAAGGAAAATGAGAGTAAGGGCAAAAAAAAAAAAAAACTGCTTCAAGAGAAAATGAAGCACAAGAAGAAATTAAAGTTAGGTTTGAAGTAAAGACATCAGGAATTACTGAAGAGGGCAGAAAAGAATACCGTCGTTTCGTATGGATTCTAAGATAGTATATATAAAACGAAATATACTGCAGTCAACCAAAGTTCATTGGTGTATGTATATATATATATACATACATATATATATATTTTATAGACAACAACCCACCACCCTGATTTTAAATAAGGCATTAAAAAAAAAAAACTGCTTCAAGAGAAAATGAAGCACAAGAAGAAATTAAAGTTAGGTTTGAAG
This sequence comes from Octopus sinensis, assembly GCF_006345805.1. Lineage (NCBI taxonomy): Eukaryota > Metazoa > Mollusca > Cephalopoda > Octopoda > Octopodidae > Octopus > Octopus sinensis. The sequence goes on along the minus strand of NC_043005.1, from coordinate 95,008,968 downwards.
TAAAGACATATATATATATATATATATATATATATATATATATATATATATATATATATATATATATATATACATATATATATATATATATATACAAAAAGCAATAAAGATTCAAGTTAATTTAAATGAATTTACTTGAATATGGTACCTAACTTAGATGCACCAAAAAAAAAACTATACTGTTTTAACAATACAGTAATGTGGGGTGATTATAAGCGAGAAAGAAGCAACAAGAATGGATAGGTTTTTAGTACAATCGTTTCATACAAGGACAGGCTTTATTAAAAGTTGTAAAAATTACAGCATATAAACGTGTCCCGTACTCATCAGCTAAAATACATGTGAGTTCTCTAGACATCCTAGTGGTTGAGGCTATACTCATGAAGTAATGTAGATAATTAAGTAACATAAACAGATTTCCAAAGTTCATTAAAGTTCTTTAAAGATGATGTACAGTCTTATCACAGAATTTTAAAAAAGTTCTAATAGCATCACAGAGAAGGTGACCTAATCCATAGAGCACATATGAATTTCCAGAGATATGATGAGGGATTACATACTCACAGAAGACAAATTTATCCATTGTTAATCACAACGAGGTGATAAGACTGTACATCTTATCTGTGATAAGACTGTACATCATCTTTAAAGAACTTTAATGGACTTTGGAAATCTGTTTATGTTACTTAATTATCTACATTACTTCATGAGTATAGCCTCAACCACTAGGATGTCTAGAGAACTCACATGTATTTTAGCTGATGAGTACGGGACACGTTTATATGCTGTAATTTTTACAACTTTTAATAAAGCCTGTCCTTGTATGAAACGATTGTACTAAAAACCTATCCATTCTTGTTGCTTCTTTCTCGCTTATATATATATATATATATATATATATATATATATATATACATACATACATACATACATACATACATACATACATACATATGTATATGTATGTTTGTGCGTGTATGTATGTGTGTGTATGTGTATGAAGGCATCCGGCTTAGTGGCTAGGGGTGTTGCACTCACGATCGTGAATTTGTGGTTTTGATTCCCACATCTGCTGCGTGTTTTGTTATTTAGCAAAACATTTCCTTTCACGTTACTCCAGTTCGCTTAACTGTAAATAGGTAATCCACGACAAACTAAACGTCCAACCAGGGGGAAGGTTGGTCTGTTCGTCTGGCCATCGAGCTAAAACGATGCGAAGGGCATTGTGGCCAGCGATTCATAACAACATCCAATACACTGGTGGATAACGTGATACCATGATATGTGTGTGTATGTGTGTGTGTGCGTACATATTTGGAAACGAGCGCAAAAAGAAGACCAAGACGAGAGAGACAAGCTTTAACAAATGTATTCGCTTATCGCTTAAAATCTTGACGTTTCGGACGCTGGTCTTTTTCAGAAAAATAAAATAATGAGAAAAGGTGGTAGAATAATAAAAAAAAAAGAAAAGCATGAGTAAAGGTGGTCGAAAGAGGGTGATATGGGCCAATTGGAAATGCAGTTCTGTGGGGAGGAGAAGGCAAGGTGGTATGTCGATATGAAAGAGGGTATTCGTATATACAGATGGGTATTTATATATGTATGGAGGGGGGGTTATGTGTGTAACTGTTTATTGATTTGTGAGTGTCTGCACTTACACACATACACCGACGCACACAAAAATCAATATACAAATATAAACGGTTGGCCTGAATGTTCATTAGTCCACGGTGTCCACTCGATCGAATGTGAAAGAAATAAGAATTAATCCACCGTGTATAAATGAAATACTATATATCATAACTGGATAAGAAAACATCCAGACGTTATGACAAACACATCGTTTGATGAAGGGACAACTATAAATGTTCATTTTCATTCAAACAAGCCAGACTCCAATCCATTTCTTCACCTTCACTACTCTCTTTTCCCCTTTATTACCATTTTCTTTTTGAATTACGCTGTCAAACTGCCTGCCTTCTCTGTGTTTGTGTCTATCTATCTATCTATCTATCTATCTATCTATCTATCTATCTATCTATCTATCTATATATATATATATATATATATATATATATATATATGTCTGTCTGTCTGTCTGTCTGTTTGTCTGTCTGTATGTCTGTCTGTCTATCTATCTATCTATCTATCTATCTATCTATCTATCTATCTATCTATCTATCTATCTGTCTGTCTGTCTGTCTGTCTGTCTATCTATCTATCTATCTATTTATCCGTCTATCTATCATCTATCTATCTGTTGTCTGTCTGTCTGTCTGTCTGTCTGTCTATCTATCTATCTATCTATCTATCTATCTATCTGTCTGTCTGTCTGTCTGTCTGTCTGTCTGTCTGTCTATCTATCTATCTATCGTTGTAAATAATAGATATAAAATATTGAAGAATTACAGTTTGAGATATATAGTCAGTGTATAGAAAAATCCCATCTTGATACATGAATGAATAATAACAGTTTCTGCACACACACAAACACACACTCACACACACACACACTCATACTCATGCACATGTGTATATGAATATGCATAAAACTCAGATAGTTAATAACAGACAATTTCAGTTAAACAACATATATTTTACACACGTATGCATACATATGTGCGTGTGTTTATGTATATATATAATATAATATATATATATATATATATATATATATATATATATATATATATATATATATATATGCGTGTGTGTGTGTATACATGTATGCATGCATATATATATATAATATATATATATATATATATATATATATATATATATATATATATATATATATATATATGTATATATATATATAGGCGCAGGAGTGGCTGTGTGGTAAGTAGCTTGCTAACCAACCACATGGTTCCGGGTTCAGTCCCACTGCGTGGCATCTTGGGCAAGTGTCTTCTGCTATAGCCCCGGGCCGACCAATGCCTTGTGAGTGGATTTGGTAGACGGAAACTGAAAGAAGCCTGTCGTATATATGTATATATATGTATGTGTGTGTTTGTGTGTCTGTGTTTGTCCCCCTAGCATTGCTTGACAACCGATGCTGGTGTGTTTACGTCCCCGTCACTTAGCGGTTCGGCAAAAAAGACCGATAGAATAAGTACTGGGCTTACAAAGAATAAGTCCCTGGGTCGATTTGCTCGACTAAAGGCGGTGCTCCAGCATGGCCGCAGTCAACTGACTGAAACAAGTAAAAGAGTGAAAGATATATATATATATATATATATATATATGTGTGTGTGTGTGTGTGTGTGTGTGTGTTTATACACGGCACACTCGTGTACGCATATATACGTACGCTTTCTCAAATATGTCATACCACAGAAATAAAGACTGGAACATCTAGCGGTGCGTGACTTTTATGACAACTACGCCTCGTCTGAAATCAGATTTATTCCACTGGATAATACATATATACACTAAAATACATATGCACTGACACACATGCATGTACACATACACACACACGCTTGCGCAGACACTCGTATATATGTTCACACAATCAAAATAGTAATGCAAATGACATGCAGACGCGTTATACGAGTGCAAAGTTATCCACACAACAGTGCACGTTATCATACATCCATGGAACAGTCTTGACTAAAACACACGACTGTTGTCATTTTGTTCGCGACCAGTATGACCAACTTAAACAAAGCTCAAAGAATAAACCTACATACAGACGTATATACATGCATATGTGCATACATTCATACAAAATATGCATGTATAAATATGAAGTTATACAATGCACACACATACATATACACTTACACACATATAAATGAATAAGAATGAAGTGGACATCAATTACGTAACAAACATTTTCATGAGAATTGCATATTTATTAGTAGATTACATAATAGAACAAAATAACCAACCCATTTCGTCAGACGTAACTTTAATTATAAACATATGTACGTGTGTGTATGTGTGTACACTATATAAACCTTGAAACCGCAGTATTCGTCTTGAGAGAGCTTCTCAATATGAGAGACTCTCAAAACTACAATTATTCAGTTTTCTATAACATATTTACCATAGTGCTTCCGTCACCTTTTAGCTGTGTAGTGAGAAGTTTGCTTCCCAACTACATGGTTCCGACGTGAAGCACTTTGGCAAGTGTCCTCAACTATAGCCCCAGGTCGACCAATGCCTTGTGCGTGGATCTGGTAAACAAAAACTGAAAGAAGCCCGTCATATCTACGTACGTATGTTATCGAAGAAGACTTATGTCTTCGTTCCAGGATGAAACTTAAAGTTAGGAAATAGAAATTGAACTTATCCTATAATATGGTATGTGAAATACCCCATCCACTTTACACAGAGAGTATTATTTAATTTTAAGATTATTTCGTTGGTAATACTTGTGTATGTTATATCCAGTAATGTAACTGGTACTGTGTCTCTTTCTCTGACCGTTTCCCTGTCCACTTGCTCAGCAGAAGCAACATGATAGTTTCGTTATCTCTATGTTTCTTTAAAATCTTGATTTCAAGTTTTGGCACAGCGGAAGCAACTTTGGGGGAGGGACAAGTCGATTACATCGACCCCGGTGCTTATCTGGTACTTATTTTATCGACTCCAAAAGGACGAAAGGCAAGTCGGCTTCGGCGAAATTTGAACTCAGGACGTGAAAACGGACGAAATACCGCAAAGCATTTTGCCTGGCGTTCTAACGATTCTACCAACCCGCCACCTTATTTTCTTTAAAATATTGACAGGTCGTTTAGTTAGCTGAATATTAAATAATATTTGTAAGTCATGTATGTTTGTATGTATGCGTACGTGTGTGTGTGTGTGTATGTGTGTGTGTGTGTGTGTGTGTGCGCGCGCGTACGTACGTATTATGTAAAACAGTCGATTGGCAGAGTTATTAGTGCACACGATAAATTACTTTGCGATATTTGTTCTACCTCTCTGCGATCAGAGTTTCAAATCCCACCGGTGTCAACTTTACCTTTCATCTATTCAGGGCTGACAAATAAGGTCAGAACAGAATGTTGATAATGCCCTCTCTATCTCCATCTCCCTCTTTCCTTCCTTCCATCTCTTCCACTTTCACTCCCACCCTCTTCCCCTCTCTATCTCCCTCCCTTCTCCTGTCGCACCCTGAATGTTCTGCCGGATCAGAAGTGAAAGGAATTAGAAAAAAAGGATGTCTGCATCTATTCGCGACTACACGGGCACCTAAAATAATTAGTGAAAGCATTAGTCCATGCAACCAACTCATCCTGGATTGCAAGTGACAGTCCTAGTTGTGGTATATATTTCCCCTTCCCGTACCAAGACAATCGCTTCACATTTACATGTTTTCTTTTTCACAGACGATTTGCTTTCAGTTATCTTGCAGTACAATCAACATTCCCTAAATCCACCTCTTCTTCTGTACCCTTCTCTCTTTCTTTACAGCCCCACACATGTGTTTCTACTTCGTTGTTGCTGTTTGATGTTATTGCTCATCACGATCATCATCAACATCGTTATCGATGTTGTCATCTTCGTCGACGCTGTTGTCGTTGTCGCCATCACCCTGTATTCTGTCCTTGTCAACCCCACTGTACTTTAGCTTTATTGCGCCGTTACCCTGATTGTCTGTCTATCTGTACACTCACAAATACACATATATACACAAATATACACATACACACATATATATACTTATGTGTTTGTACACACACACACTCATACATATATATATACTTGTATATATATATATATATATATATATATATATATATATATATATAATCTTTGTGCATATATTTATGTATATATGTGTGTGTGTGTAACAAATAAAAAGGGTGGCTTATTAGCAATTAGAACCTAAAGGCAAAATTAATAGAGGTCACAGTAGTGACAGTATCCTTTGCTAAAGATAAGGGTTAAATTAACTCAAAGCTACAAACGCACTATCTTAAGTGACTGACGAGGGGAGGTAAGTCCCCAGTGTACATAGCCGGATCGTGATTTTGGATTTTAATGTCAACCATCTTAATCTTCATCAGCAGCTCTTAACGCCTAGGGTTAAACTCAACTACCTCTGTTAGTCTTATGAGAGAAAGCGTTGAAACATGCACTGATTTCCAAAACAGTAAAAGTGTAAACAACAAATTAAAAAGGGTAGCTTATTAGCAATTAGAACCTAAAGACAAAGTTAATAGAGATCTCGGTTTTTCTTGGCGTTAAGAGCTGTTGATGGAAATTAAGATGGTCTACATCAAAATTCGAATGACTGAAACAAGTAAAAGAGTAAAAGAGTATATATATATATATGTATGTTCTATCACTAACAGTCTCAGTCTGTCTGTCTTTCTCTCTCTCTGTCTCTCTCTCCCTCCTCCCCTCCCTTCCTCCCTCTCAGAAGATGAGAAGGAAGAGTAGCAAAAGCAAGCAAACAGAAAAGACTATAAGGTCTTATAAAACCTTTCACATTCTGAGACCACAGTTTTTGACAATCGTCTGCCATCTTATGTAGTCGTTATTCACTCAACGATGGAATTATCAATCACTTTTTTCGTTCTTTTTAGGAAGAAAAAAGAAAGAAAAAAATGAGAAGAAACGAAAAAGCATAAAAATATTGAAGGAAGTATACAAAAAAACCTGTTTACATTTTTGGTCTCTTCTTTCTCTGAAATTTCTTTGTATTTTCTCACCGTATTTTACTTTTTCTTTCTTTTTGCTCAATTTTGTGTATCACTGTTTTTCTCGTCCCATTGTTTTTCATTCTTTTCATTCCTCTCTTTCCTCTCTCAATATATCTTACATTATTATTATTATTCTCTCTCTCTCTCTCTCTCTCTCTCTCTCTCTCTCTCTCTCTCTCTCTCACACACACACACACACACACACACACATTCCCATTTCCTTCTCTCTTTCGCGCTCTCTCCGTGTTCGCCATGCCACTTTTCACTCTTCATTTTTTGTATCTTTTTATCTTTTCTATTACCTCTTGCTTTTCTGTCATCTCCCTATTTCTTACACTTTCACACACAACACCACCACCACCACTACTCCTCTTTCATTCTCTGCCTATCGTCCTCCCATTTGCCCCTCTCTCTAGCCTTGTAAAAATAAGTCCCTCATCTATCTTTTATCTCTCATCATCTGAATATTTCAGCTTCTTTTACACTTTTTATCCTTTCGTTCCTTCTCTGATTCTCATGTTAAGTACACCCCACCATTTATCTTTCTGTCTGTCATCATTTTAATATTTTAACTTTCTTTCTTTCTTTATTTTCATATCTTCGTTTTTATGCCATCTCCTCCTTTGTCGCTGTTGCCAATGTTTTCGACACCCCACCTTTATTTAGTTGTCTCCAACATAGTTCTCCATTTTCTTCTACATATCCTAATTTCCTCTTCAAAGCCACGAAATCTTCTAGAAATACCAGTCAAATCTTCCTCGGCCCACTTTCCGACTGTCTTAGAAATAGAACACGATAGAAATTGCCGTCCATGGTTCCTTGAAAAAGACAGGATACTCACGACTGGAGTGTCTTTGATTATAAGTTTGCTCAATCAGGGCTAACCCGGGCCTACTCAGCTATACTAGCAACCAACGTCGCTATATCTGCTATATCTATCGTGTTCTATTTCTAAGACAGTCGGAAAGTGAGCCGAGGGAGATTTGACTGGTATTTCTAGAAGATTTCGTGGCTTTGAAGAGGAAATTAGGATATGTAGAAGAAAATGGAGAACTATGTTGGAGACAACTAAATAAAGGTGGGGTGTCGAAAACATTAAACCACTTCATAACATAAAAAAAGGCATTAGATAACGTGGTCCGGTTTACATAAAATGACGAGTTGGTCACAGTTGGTACACGTTTGATAAAAAAATTAATCTGGATCAACTTGGTGCTAAACAGCTACAACATTAAAAAAAGTGTTTTAGACATTTGCTAATCCTTCTGACTTCCTTAATATCCTTCATCCAAGTCTGCGCCTACTTCCCTCCCCTTATTCTGTTTCATTCTCTATACGCCTTGTCTATATATATTCGTTACATAATTGGCGGAATCATTAGGGCGTCATGCAAAATTCTTCGTGGAATTTCTTCTGGCTTTTAACTTTCTGCCTTCAAATTCCGTCGAGGTCAACTTTGCCTTTAATCCTTTCGGATAATTACCAGTTGAACACTGGGGTCGATATTCTTACCTCTTCCCCTAAAATTTCTGGCCCTGTGCTAACATTTGAAACCTTATTTCCGATATATATATATATATATATATATATATATATATATATATATGTATTTCTTTCTATATGTTACTCGTCTCTCATTCTCTGTATCTTTCTCTCATTCCATTACGACTTCCCTTCTTTCATTTATTTTTCTTCTTTTAATTTCTTCCGTTCTTTCATGCCTTACCCCATACGTTCTTTCTCTCTTCATTTCTTTCTCTCCCCTAGCCTTTTTAAGTCTATGTATGTGTGCGCGTGTGTGTATATATATATATATGTATGTATATATATATATATGTATATATATATATATATATATGTTAAGGGTACACGTGTCTGTGGAGTGCTCAGCCACTTGCACGTTAATTTCACGAGCAAGCTGTTCCGTTGATCGTATCAGTTGGGACCCTCGTCGTCGTATCCTCCTTATATATATACTTCCACAAAAATACATATACATGTAAATATGTATATTCGGTTACAAGATACATACATATGCACTCCCCAAGGTACATCCTAATTATTCTTAACGAGGTATTTTTCAACAAAAGTGCTCAAAAAATATTTTAGGTTAAGACACTAATTGTATGAAGGCAATGAATAATCGGAACGAGTGAACTTATAGAGGATTTAACGGAAATATGTGTGTCATGTAATTTCGTTGCTAGTCTTTGGCTATTGAATGTTCCGTTTCGAGAACTGTAACTCTCACCAGGCAGTGTAAAACACATATACACATACACACACATATACATTCGCACTCACACAAATACAAGACATATACACTCACGGCACGAAGCGCGCACACATAGACACATATACACGTACACATGTTTTCGGTCTCTTCTTTCTCCTCTCTATGTATCTCTGTGCAACCATCAACATCTATATAATATAAATTTCCTGACACCGGCTACCTTTCCATGTTTTTCTGCATCGTGTTTCTGTAACATATACCAACGATAACAACAAAAACAGTAACAACAACAATACAATTAAAAGAAATGAGAGAGAATAGAAAAATCAAACAAAAAAAAGAAAGAAAAAATAAAAATAAAAATTAAGATATAAGCTTCTATTTGCCAAATAGCAGAATCGTTATCCTTCCTTACATAGATTTTTTCGTATTCTTTTTTAAGAACGAAGTAAATAAGTAACGATACATTAAAAAAAAAAATCATCAAAAAATGAATAGTCTTCACAAAATTGAAATATATAAAATAAAATAACTATAAAAAGAATAGAGCAAAGATGCATTTCCGGTGGTGCAGCTCCCTTTAAATAAATCTTTTCATCTTTATCAGTTTGTTCTGAGGAAATTTTCCTTCTTCATTTTTACTTTATTATTTTTTTTATTTATATATTTATTTTTATTTTTCACATCGAAAGAATTTCGTATTTTACACCCCCACTTTTCACCTAACTCCAGCTTGGCGCCGCCCCTAAACCTCTAATTCTTTTGTATTTACTTATTTATTTTTATTTTATGTAATTTTTTTAGTCACTCATGAATTTCATTATTTTCTACCCCCCCACAACCCCACACATGATCACCGCATCATTTTTCATTCATTTCGCACATTTCTTCATTTATTTTTATTCCCCACCTACATCTTCATTTATTCAGATATTCCAGATTCTTTTATTTAAATATAAAAAAAAAAGTTTCATTAATTTCCCAATTTTTTCTCATTTATTTTTTTGCAACAGAATTGTTGTTGGTGTTATTGTTGTAGTTGTTACTGGTGGTAGTGGTTGATGATAGTTTATTCATTTCTTCGTTATCATTTCATTCACTGAAAAATGTCATTTCCATTTCTGAAGGTTTTCTTCGTCTTCTTCATTTATAATATATCTGACTCTACTGCCAGTATCGAGTCCTTGTTATATGTCGCTTAACAGCCCAAAGGCGGCGAGCTAGCAGAAACGTTAGCACGCCGGGCGAAATGCGTAGCCGTATTTCGTCTGCCGTTACGTTCTGAGTTCAAATTCCGCCGAGGTCGACTTTGCCTTTCATCATTTCGGGGTCGATAAATAAAGTACCAGCTACGCACTGGGGTCGATGTAATCGACTTAATCCGTTTGTCTGTCCTTGTTTGTCCCTTCTGTGTTTAGCCCCTTGTGGGTAGTAAAGAAACATATATCACTCAACAGCCCACATTAATATCGAAATTTAACGTTTACTTCGTTCGCTGAGAAATTTCATGTTTTAATAGTTTCACTGATTTTAAAATTTCAGTCAACCCAAAATACAGATGAAGTATTTTGTAAGGCGCAGGAGTGGCTGTGTGGTAAATAGCTTGCTTACCGACCACATGGTTCCGGGTTCAGTCCCACTGCATGGCACCTTGAAGACAAGTAGTGTCTTCTACTATAGCCTTGGGCCGACCAAAACCTTGTGAGTGGATCTGGTAGACGGAAACTGAAAGAAGCCCGACGTATATATGTATATGTATATATATATACGTCGGGCTTCTTTCAGTTTCCGTCTACCAGATCCACTCACAAGGTTTTGGTCGGCCCAAGGCTATAGTAGAAGACACTACTTGTCTTCAAGGTGCCATGCAGTGGGACTGAACCCGGAACCATGTGGTCGGTAAGCAAGCTATTTACCACACAGCCACTCCTGCGCCTTACAAAATACTTCATCTGTATTTTGGGTTGACTGAAATATATGTATATATATATATGTATGTGTGTGTGTGTGTGTGTGTGTCTGTGTTTGTTCCCCCAACATCACTTGACAACCGATGCTGGTATGTTTACGTTCCCATAACTTAGCGGTTCGGCATAAGAGACCGATAGAATAAGTACTAGGCTTACAAAGAATAAGTCCTGAAAAGGCGGTGCTCCAGCATAGCCGCAGTCAACATGACTGAAACAAGTAAAAGAGATTTATTTATTTATTGAGCAAATACATGCAAGTTATGATATTTGACGAAGCTTCGAAATGTTCGTAAGGTATTTGGGTGCGTGTTGGCAAAACTTAGTGCTTCACCCTCCTCTATACATAAATATTTCAAAATTAGAACAAAAGTGCAATACACCACCCAAGAAAATATCTTATTGGGGGGTTATAGCCTGAGAGTCAGAGAAATAAGACTTGTTTACTTATGTAGTTTTGTCTGTTATCTCTTACTTCTTTCAGTCATTGGACTACGGCCGTACTGGAGCACTGTCTTGGAGGGTTTTAGTCGAAAGAATCGGCTCCAGTTCTTATTTTAAAGCCTGGTATTTATTCCATCGGTTTCTTTCGCTGAACTGCTAAGTGTTGGTGGGGGAAATACAAAAAAGACAGACACATACACAAATACGACGGGCTTCCACATAGTTTCCGCCTACCAAATTTATTTGTCCGAAGCTATAGTAGAAAACTCTTGTCCGAGGTGTTGCGCATTGGGACTGAACCGAAAACCACAATAGAAGTGAAATGAAAGTGGTGTGGACTGCACTCTGAAACGATGATATTTCGTTGACCAAGTTACATTTCCCATTGTTAATTATTCTATAGACACGCCTTTAGGTACACACACACACACACACACACACATATATATATATATATATATATATAATATAGAGAGAGAGAGAGAGAGACATACATGCATACAGACATACATGTATACATACATACATTATATATGTTTGTATATGTATGTATGAATACACACACACACACACTCATATATATACACTTATACATGCACACATACACACACATATACACATATATACATACGTGCGTACACTCACATATTTGTTGCTTATAACTAAAATATAAATGTCATGTGAAGCTTATGCACATGACTTCGGGTCCGTGCTGAAACTGACAATTTTGTGAACGTAGTCACAGAAAAAAAAAGCAAAACAAAACATGGCGAAGATAAAAAAAAGACTAAATAATACTAATAAAATATAAACAAACTTAGTGGGTGGGGGAGTGTCTGAAGCAGGTGATTATTTAGTGACAAGTAACATCGTACTCAACAACAACAACAACAACTCCACTTTCAGAACCAACATCAATGATAACACTAACAACACCATCTCCAACAAAAACGCTACAATCAACAATAACCACACTAACATGAACAACAATAAAAGCACTACCACCATTACCACCACCATCACTCCCACCAACAGATGGAGGCGCAATGGCCCAGTGGTTAGGGCAGCGGACTCGCCGTCGGATGATCGCGGTTTCGATTCCCAGACCGGGCGTTGTGTGTGTTGAGCGAAAACACCTAAAGCTCCACGAGGCTCCGGCAGGGAGTGGTGGTGACCCCTGTTGTACTCTTTCGCCCCAACTTTCTTTCACTCTTTCTTCCTGTTTCTTGTCCCCGACTTCCTACGCAACCGCTGAGCCTGGATGCGCATTCATCCATCCGTCGATGCTCTCGGTGTCGGGGGTTGACCTGCGGGTCTTACGAATAGCAAAGGACCACGTTTCGGACTTCTCCCATCTTGCGAGCTCTGGGACGCAGACCGTTCGCTCGAAGACCTTCGAAAGAACGTAAAATAATTTTTCAACAGTATAACTCGAAATAGATAAAACTGCATGTAAGGGTTATGTATATAATATTTACACATACACATATGAAAACATATATTCGTACGTCAGCACTTGGCTAGTACAACTGAGACTGAGACAGTGTGATTTGAAGTAGTGTTGTTCGATCCAGGAATCGAACTCACGACATTGTGATCATGAGCCCAACACCCTAAGCACTAAGCCCAGGGCTTTGAGGCTAAAATGCTTTATTAGAGTACGTTGTTTTGCTTAACTTCATATCAAACCTGATCGCGCATGTAAATATATAACTGAAATCATTCTATTCGTGACCTTCCCGTATGTTTATCTAATATTATCATGTATATCTAATGTGTCCTATCGTGATTTGGTAACGGTGAAGATGTGAGTTGAGGGAAAATTGGCTGCTATTTCTCGCAGATTAAATGACCGCGTAGAAGGCTTCTTAGTTGGCTCAAGACTTCCTCACTGGCATCATAATATACAAGCAAATGTTCGGAGATATTAATTGCACGCGTTTAATACCCTTTCCTTTCTCACTTTGTCACACTTACTTTCTGTTGCACACGCACATATTTTCTTTCATTATCTGTCTTTCACTCTGTTTTGTGCAGCCAGTAATTTTAAAATGGCGCACGCGTGATCTGATCTATATTAACCAATGACTATTAAAACTAAAGGCTGTTACCGTTAAAACAGTAAATATCAAACGAATACGGATGTGATCAAACAGAGACACTGGATGTTTGATAGAAAGCTAAAGACGTGTGTTATTAACGGCAATTTGCTCTTTGAAATTCGCTTTAGTAAACATCTCATTGTGGGCGCCATTATGACATAACCACCATGATGGAGTGCATTATTTTTTATTATACTTATACTTGTTGTTATGGCCACTGTGGCTGCTGCGACTGTTTTATTTTTGTTGAGCGTTTCTTCCCTTGTTTTATTTTTTCTTTCTTTTGTAACCTTGATATTTTACTGACATTATAACTGTTAGAAATTCAAGCGTCAATTGTTGAAATTAGAATATCTATTTAACAAGCAACATCCATTTATTTAACAGTGAATTCTTCTGCTCGGGTCACATTAACAATATATTATCGAGATGTGCTAGGTCAGAAGTTATGATTACAGAAGTATTCTTTACTGTTCTCTCTTTCCCTTTCTCTCTATATATTTCTATCTCTGTTTTTTCCCTTGCACATATAAACGCATACACAAACATTATCTCGCTTTTTCTTCTCTTTCTCATTCTCTTTTATGCGATCCGTTGTAGTTATTTAACCCTAAATCAGCTCTTATCGAAGAGATATTAAATCACAAGCATTCCAACCTCGATCTGCTCGTCTTTTTTTTTGTATACAGGGAACAACGAAGTGTACAGAATGATCATCCTACGTTTCTTTTCATAAGACGGTAGGAGTGTGACTTGAAGGATTTAGACAGCTATTTCTTGTAGGCCGAATGATCATGTCGTGCAAATTCATTATTAATTTATTATAGATATATTTTTTCACAATGGCGCCCAAGAATGAAACTTCTTCTACTTGAGTATTTTTCACACCACATATACTCATGAAGCTAGGAGTGCAAAAACCTCATCTGCAGTTACGTAATCCTTTAATAAGAGATTCGATTTTACTCTTATCACTATGTATCGCTTGAGTGTGCAGCTCAGTGTCTTTCATCGACGAAATGCAAAGAATGGTTTAACGTCTTCTGCTTGATCGGAAGTTCTTTGTCACTGTTCACATAAACCTTCTATTGATCTACCTCTATGCACTGTAGTTCTGGGTAACAAGGTTGTTTGTGCGATGCACGTAACCGATGGTGATTTGCTTTATGTGAAAAGCACAATTCATCGATTTAGACAATCGCTTTAGATCCGCCAAGCCTTGTTATCTGTCTATAAAATAATTCGATGAAGATTATTCATAAACTAATTCGTGCACACCCCATGGAAAAAAATTGTAAATATTTAAATGATGAAAGTTCAGGTATACCTCAACTTATGTCGTTTCGAGTTACGTCTTTTCCGACTTTACGTCGTTTTTAAAAGAAATATTAGGTTGTCCCAAAAGTTCGTTAACACTTGCGAAAATTGAATTTTTACTCGCCAAGTACTAACAAAAACAACAAAAATTATTCCTCTTAATAAAGACCATTATTTTCCAAGACTTTCTACGAACTTTTGGGACAACCTTATAAATGGAGAAATAAACGTCTACTTCAGTCGATTTTTCGACCTTACGTCGGTCTCAGCAAACATTTCAATACATAAAACTTTAAAAGAAAAAGCACAAATCAATACTGAAATAGAAAAATAAAATAAAATACTTGTCAAAATATGTAGAAATTATTTATTAAAACAGATATAGGCTAATAAATTTTTGAAAGAAGTTTTTCGTTTTACGTCGTTTTCCGAGTAAGTTGAGGTATGCTTGTATTCAGAAATTTAACATTTAACTTTAATATTTGCTTTTGCACTCCAAGAATAAATATTTTTAACCCACTTTGTAATAACATTTTTTTGATTGGAGCAAAAACAAAAAAAAAAACATTGTTTGATATTCTGCATATTTACCCCCACTTTTTCACTTCGCATATTCGTATTTTAATAGAGAAAGAACCTTTTTGTTCAGCTCATAGACACGTTGTAGTAATGTCACTGAAATTCTTTACGTTGAAGACCCTGATGCTTCATGAAATAAATTACTAGAACAGGACCTTTGACTAATAATGGTTAAATAGCACCTTTATAAAGTGTGTGGTCCCTCGTAATGGGTGTTACAGTATCTTGTTCTTTCTCTCGACTGAACTTAACCAACAGTTTGCAGGAATTGACACCAAAGGGAGAATTAATCATTGTAATGAATTTATTAAAATGACCTCAACAATGACCTTTCTTTTAATCTTATGGTTAATTATGAATATAGGTTTTTAATGAGAACAACGGTGGCTTTGATACAGACCAATTTACTACGCGCTTCACGAATGAAAACAGTAAAAATTTGAATAACTACAAAGAGACCTTTAATATTTACCAATTTATTATGCTACCTATAAAATGATTAATTCTTCTTTGATATCATCTCCTTCAAATTCTTGGTTTGGATGAATATTAATCCAAGAGAAATTAGTTCATAAATAGCTTTTAAGCCTTCTTACAAAGATAAAGAACTTACAAATTTTTACTAAGATGGAGAAACTATGATCATCTTGTGAGTTTATCATGTTTATGACTTCCACAAATTCTGTATTTTGATAGAATTGCTTTTTTATCTGCTTTTACTTGTTTCAATTATTAGAGCGCAGCCATGCTGAGGCTCCGCCTTCAGTGCTGGGGTACTGCCATGTTTAACAACTTTTTCTTATCAGATTTCGTTTGGACTGTGCGATGTACTGCAGTTGTGCGGTCAAATATAACAAACTTATTTGTGAAGTTTATAACTTGCTCGTTTACAATTGTATTTGTAAACCATGGCTCATTAGTAGCTTAATGGCGGGCTTACAGGTTTGTGGTTTTGTTTGATAAGGTTTTTAATTTTTGCGTTTGTTTTTGTAGTTTATTATTAGCATTTCTGTTGCACACATATATTTTCTTTCATTATCTGTCTTTCACTCTGTTTTGTGCAGCCAGTAATTTTAAAATGGCGCACGCGTGATCTGATCTATATTAACCAATGACTATTAAAACTAAAGGCTGTTACTGTTAAAACAGTAAATATCAAACGAATACGGATGTGATCAAACAGAGACACTGGATGTTTAATAGAAAGCTAAATACGTGTGTTATTAACGGCTTTTTTTAATGCGATTTTTGATAATGCTTTAATATTTTCTGTTGATTGTATGCATTTGTTTCATTTCATACACGTGACATGTAGGTTTGTATATTTTCAAGGGGTTTAATCTCTGATGTATATTTTGTGTTATGTTTGCGTTTATATTATTCTATGGGTTGGTCTATTAGTTTGAATGCTCGCTGTTTGAATATCCGTGTTTGTTTAATTCTTCAGAATCTAAATGATCTGAATATTACACCATGAAAGGGAGATTTGTTTGTAATGTTCTGCTGAATGAATATCATCACGGGATGGTTGTTCTTCGTTTGCCTATTATTCCTGGAGCTCTTTCGCTCTGCTCATTGCAACGAATATTTCAAATGTTAAATATTAAATAGTCACTTATTTTTCAAAAAAAATATATAATATTGACTGCATATATGTATATGAGTATGTACACCTGCATGTGTGTTTATGCATGTAATAATAATAATAATAATAATAATAATAATAATAATAATAATAATAATAATAATAATAATAATAATGCGCCAAAGTAACCATGAAAATAATAATAATAATAATAATAATAATAATAATAATAATAATAATAATAATAATAATAATGCCCCAAAGTAACCATGAAAAGAGGAAAACTAGTCAAGAGTAACAACATCACACTAGATAAAACCAATGAAATAAAAGAATTAGACCAAAGCCAAACTTACAAATACTTAGGAATCCATGAACTAGATAAGACACAACACACACAAATGAAAGAGAAAATAAAAAAAGAATATTATAGACGAGTTAGATCAATACTAAAAACAGAGCTCAATGCTAAAAACAAGATAATAGGTATTAACACTTTAGCTGTCCCCTTAACTGGACACTAAATGAACTGACCAAAATAGATAGGAAAACAAGGAAAATAATGACAGGATCTAGGATGCATCACTCAAAATCTGACATAGAAAGACTATATATACAACGTATAGAAGGTGGTAGAGGCCTTATACAGCTGGAAAACTACTATAAAATAACCACCATAGGACTGCAAAAATATCTACTTCAGAAGGAAGGAAAGCTGATACAAATAGCGGCAAAACACGAGCAAAACAAAAAACTGTTCTCAGTATTTAAGGAAGCTGACAAATACAAACAAGAAATCATACCACCTAATAAAATGAAGAAGAAGAAGAAGAAGAAGAAGAAAGAAGAAAAGAAGAGAAGAAGAAGAAGAAGAAGAAGAAGAAGAAGAAGAAAAGAAGAAGAAACAACAAAAAGCTATAAAACAAATGAATCCAAACTAAAAATAGAACAGCAACGAACCATGATAAAACGATGGCAAGTAAAGCCCCTTCATGGTAAATACTGGACTAAACTAAACGCAAAAGAAATAGACAAAGAAAAATCCCAGCAATGGTTGAGAAGCTCAGGACTCAAAGCAGAGACAGAGGGATTTTTAATTGCAGCACAAGACCAAAGCCTCCCCACCAGAAATTACCAAAAACATGTAATGAAAAGAAATATAACAAGTAACTGCAGAATATGTGAAGATGGACAAGAAACAATAAATCATATTATCTCTGGCTGCCCAGTCCTGGCTAAGAAGGAATATATTCACAGACATGACAGAGTTGGAACCTACATACACTGGAAGCTATGCCAACATTATGGAATAACAACAGAAAAAAGATGGTATAGGCACACACCAGAAAAGGACACAGAAAACGAGAAAGCAACCATACTCTGGGATATGCCAATACACACAGATAGAGAAATTAAGGCCAACAGACCAGATATAGTTGTCAGAGTTCATGAAGAAAAAAAATGCTTTCTAATTGATGTATCAATACCGGCAGATGGCAACGTGTCTCTAAAAGAAATGGAGAAACTTTCAAAATACAAAGACCTGAAAATAGAGATAACCAGAATGTGGAATCTAAAAACAGAAACAATTCCTATCATAGTAGGTGCATTAGGCATGATAAAAAATATTCAGACAAATACATAAAAAAAACACCAGGTCTTACAAACACATATAACATACAGAAAATTGCACTACTAGGCACTGCACACATCCTACGCAGAGCACTTTCCATACAATAACCATCAGAGCATCACAACAAATCACAGCACATACCTAAGGCACACAGGGCTGCGTTCGGTAGTGAAGTGAAAGCACTCTATAAAAATAAAACTACTGAATAATAATAATAATATAATAATAATAATAATAATAATATAATAAAATAATAATAATAATAATAACAATAATAATATAATAATAATAATAATAATAATAAGGAAATTGGTCTATACAGCGCATGGGCGTACTACTAAGGGTATGTATGTATGTATGTATGTAGTATGTATGTATGTATGTATGTATGTATGTATGTATGTATGTATACATATAAAGAGAGAGAGAGATAAATAGGGAGATAGATAGATAGATAGATAGATAGATAGATATATATATAGAGAGAGATGACCGGTCTGTGGGGTTACTCTGGGTCTCACATCCATAAAGCGCTCAGCTTTACAGCATTTCTGCAGACCCTAAAACACGTTGGTCTATGGCCTCTCTTGCAAGTGCCTCTACTATGCTTTTCTTTCGATTTAAGATTCACTGAATATATATATATATATATATATATATATATATATATATATACCGAAAAAATTAGAAATAGCAGACAAAGACTGTTTATTTCTATTTTCTACAAATGAGACTCCACATACGACATATCCCTGTAATCCACTATGCAAAACAGAAGGAAGATATAACGAAAACAAAGTCTCACGGTCATTTACGAACGCGTTTCTAGATTAGGAATATAATAAAATATATACGTCAGCGTAAACCTCCACTAAAATAGATTTATCAAATGCTACGTACCTCCATTTCCCGATCAGGCGACATCGAAATAGTGGAAGAAATCAAGCATAGGCTAAACCTATATAGACGATAGAATTCGTAAATTTTCCTTCCTTGCTTGCTTTCTTCCACTATTTAATGGTTATATTTACATGCCGAAATCTACCAGTAAATAATTGTTGGTTTTTTTAAAAACCATTAAAGATATTATTTACTCTTATTATATATATAATATATATATATATATATCTATATATATATATATATATATATATATATATTATATATAATATATATATATATATATATATATATAATACAAAATGGGACAAGAACGCAAAACATCCGGATAGCTAGTTGATACAAAAAGGGACAGTAAAACATCCAGATAGACGATACAACGAAAACAAGGACGGGTCATTCGAAGCCCTCTATCCTCGGTCAAGCACCAGATTATCCTCGCAATTTCGGCTGATTATTCTTGAGATTGCTCCAATCTGGTCAGCGGCATACATACTCTTATATATATATATATATATATATATATTAATATATTACACACACACACATCATAATGTATTTTTACATATTACATACGTACACACACACACGCTTGCGCGTACATATACATACGCACACAAGGACATGCGCGCATATATATTTCCAGATAACATGTTTACAGCTGTAGTTCCTAAAGTTTGGTACTGATAATAAGTAAAGCGGCGGCGGCGGAGGTGGTGGTGGTGGAGAGGGAGGAACGTTGTCAGCGAAGGTAATCATAACACAGTTTTTGTGTTTTAACACTGTTTTCTTGAAACTTCTAGAGTTAACAACCGTTCTGTGACCCACTCTTTAGGATAATGCTATAAAATACACACAGGGACAGGGGTAGATCGGTGGGGAGGTGGTATCATTTGGGCAAGAGGTGTAGAACTAAAAAGGGGAAACGATTCGAAACAATTTAGGGCTCATTGCTATGTTACAAGCTGTGCCTAAGCAGTCACGACGTATACGGATTGTTTATCAAGTCGACCTCTGTCTACGTGCTGTGGTTTATCTAAATCGCATCTACCATATTACATATTATGACTACAAGCCGACGAGGGAGCGTCTTACGTGGTCCTTCGACTTGCTAGAAATAGTTGCCAAATCTACCTCAGACCTTAAATCACACCCAACCTGCCGCCTTATGAATAAATGATACATAGAGATGAGATGGCCTTGATTGGTATAGCTAAACAACAATGTATTGAGTCTATTAGCTAAAGGAGTTTTTTATTTGGTTTCTCGACCTGCTAGAAAAAGCAGCCATATCTACCCTTTGTCTATGGAAGAAAAATGTGTGTGTGTATATATATATATATATAAGGATAAGATCGTTATTTAAAATACCGATCATATCAAGTGGCTAGCATGAGAATAAAAAGCTCATTAGTAATAATTATTATTAAAATTATAATTAGGGTATCTAAAAGATACCGTCATGCTAGATATAGCAGTCAAAACTTGACTCTAAAACCACATCAAATATTCTCCTGGTGCTGTATGAATGTTTGGTGTGGTTTTAGAATCGAGTTTTGACTGTTATATCTAAAGTTACAGGATGGCCATAGCTGGAATGCATTTCATTGTGGGTTTGCTTAAACAAGATTGGCGTTTGGTTAAACAACAACGATGTCAACAATAACTGTAACATCAGCATCAACAATTTTTACCGGTCTACAAAGCAACAGAGTTTCTCCGTGGCCTTGCGATTTCGAACTTTCTTTCTTTTAACGGTTTAGTCAGAACAGGGCGGGCACAGCTCAAGATCTTCTTTCAGTGCCTACATGATAACTTTTCAGTATTTTGGAAGTGGGATAAATTAGCAACATTGGGCATTGGATAAAATCAATTCTTTCACGGCCTGAGTTCAAAGCACACTGAGGTAAACTTTGCTCTTTCTGCTTGAGGATGGTACAATAAAGTTCCAATCAACTAATCAGATCGATATAATCGATTATACAGCTCCTTTAAACTAAAGTCCTGCCTATGCTAAAAATCAGTATTTATGGATAAGAAGAATCGGTAGATTGATGGGCAAAATGCGCCGTGGTATTTAGTTGTAGATCTTAATGTTCTGTGTTCAAACTTCGTCGAAATCAACTTTGCTTTTCATCCGTTCAAGATCGATGAAATAAAATACCAGTCAAGTGCTGGAAGAACTGGGGTCGTTATATCCGATTACATCCATCCTCCAACTGTGAAGTTTTGTCTCTGTATAAGAAATCAATGTTAATGAATTCTAAAACAGTGTCACAAATTCGGCGATGGCCTCCGTTTATCGACAAGAATGTGTGAAAGACGTAAGTCAATATTGGTGATATTTGAAGGAAAGAAGGTGGATCAACTAAATATCGCAAAGCATTTTAACAATATTTACAAACAAATCTTCTTAGGTGACACTAGTGTCTACTTAGTGAACGTTTCTTAATCTGTAAGTGTGACATATTTGTTTATGCATGTCTGCTGTGTGTGTGTTTATATATGTACGTGTGTGTATATGTGTGTGTTGATGAGTGGGTAGGTTGTGTGCGTGTAAATTAAAAATATTGGAGCGCGTAATCTAGTGGTTAGGGTGTTGCACTCACAATCACGAGTTCGTGGTTTCGAATCCCGGACCAGGTGAAGCGTTGTATTCTTGAGCAAAACAGTTCATATCAAGTTGCTCTGCAACTACTTCGACATCTGACGTGTGGTACCATGCACTTGTACAAGCAATGTTGATTTGGTGGAGGGAATTGGCCAATGTGCAGAACAAACGTTTGATTACTATTAACAAGTCATCTGTGCACGTGATGCAGCAAACAATTGCAGAACTTTCTCGGATGCGAGAAACTACCAAAGCAGTTACCATAGGGGACATATGTCGATCACTACATCTTATGCACATTCCTGGACAAGGTTTTTTTTATGAAGATTAGTAGTTACTCACACATGCAAATCTTTCCTCTACGCGTCACTGATGTTGCCCAAGGTAAAGGTTACCACTTAAAGCCCGATATCTCTTGGCACCACTGCCGCCGAAGGCGTTTCTATCAGAGTGCAAAAGAACTCAGACACCGCAAGTTATATCAGCTGACCTTCTAACAATTAAGCCAATTCCTCCACGTTGGATTGGGGCTCTGTTTTATCGACTCTGTAAGGATCAAAGACAAAATTAATCTCGGTGAAAAATAGTGATATAAAAGCTAATTTAATACGCATGAGCATTTCTGAGCAATTTCTCTTTTTTTTTCATAACTTTATTATACATGCATGATCAGGCGAGGAATTGGTAGGATCATTGGTAGAAATACTAGTCAAGTACTGGGGTCAATGTAATCGGCAAGCCCCTTCTACCAAAATTTCAGGCCTTGTGACTATAGTAGAAAGATTTAAACACGCATGGCATATTCCATAAGAAGGTTTTCGTTTGAAGACAGTAAGGAGATCCTAAGGGGAAAATAATCTCAAAATAAGGAACACTTGGGAAATTTTGTCTAAAAACAGGTCTTAGGATAAAATTTCTTAAAACATTCTTTGTGTTGTTTGATGGATTTAGCACTGCCAAATCTTACAAAGACAAATTTTTGACTCGTGAAAAATCTCTTCCGAAAATTTTCTTTATGAAAGGAGAGAAAATAAAAAAAAAATATATAATGGTATTTATGTAAGGGAAGGTATTTGAAAGTTGCTTAAGAGTAAAACGATTAGGAAGAGAGTTGTTTTAGGGTAGAATGAAATTTAGTAAGTTTACGACTGTAGATAAAAAATTGCATAGCGAACTCGCTAGGAGATAAATTTCTTCTGTATGGTACATTTTACACCATATCAGCAATAGCATTTCAATAACGTTTGAGATCAGTGAATAGAAGTTTAAGTAGTTTTAAAAGGTTTCCTATTTATTGTCTGTGTTAACCTTGCAATGATATATGGAATACCCTGAAAGGCTGTAAGTGCACGAAAACGTGTGCCCAGATCACGCACACGCAACTAAGTTTACATGCACACACACACACACAAATTCATTTAATAAATTGCGCTTGCATTCCTGAGAATATCATCTGAAAAAGAATTGATGATACATACATAAGTATGCATGTATGCATGTATGTATGTATGTGTGTATGTATGTATGTATGTGTGTATGTATGTATGTATGTATGTATGTATGTATGTATGTATGTATATGGGTGTGTGGTAAGAAACTTGGTTCGGGGTTCAGTCCCACTGCGTGGCACCTCGGGTAAATGGGCTTGTACTTTAGCATTGTGAGTGGATTTAGTAGGCAGAAGCCCGAAGAAGCCAGTCGTGCATATATACATATACATATATATTTGTATGTGTGCGTGTAACTTTGTGTCTGTGTTTGTTCCCCCATCACCGCTTGACAACCGGTGAAAGAAGCTAAAGAAAAATGTCTTTGTTAGTTGATACAATAAAGTGTTCTCTGAGGATCCATTATAGTTAGTCATCTATATGCATTTGGAACAACCATCTTAGGGTTCCAACATAACCATAATGGTGAAACTCGCGTAGGAACTTAAACATGAACTTACGTTTATTCTTATTTTTCCTATATATATATATATATATGTGTGTGTGTGTGTGTGTGTGTGTGTGTGTGTGTGTGTGTGTGTATATCTTTGTGTGTGTGTGTGTATGTATGTATATTTATATAAATGTATATGTATGTGTGTGTACATGTTTATGTGTGTATGTGTGTTTAAGAGGGAGAAAGAGAGAACGAGTGAGAAACAGATGGAAAGAGACCGGACCAAACTGGAATGAATATACAAAAGTCTGAAAGTCTGATATAATACGAAAAACAATTGCCAAGGCTGTTCATTCAGCCACGAAATATTGCTTTAATAATAAATTTTCGCGGTAGTAATACTGTATACGTTAAAGAAGTTGTTTTCTTTTCTCTCAGAATTAATTTTCTTTTCTGTTTTAATTATTCACGTATAGCGTTAATTACTTCTTTACTTGTCTTAATTTTATTTAATCTACTTATGAAACATACAATTATATCTCCTATTTCTTATAAACGAAAGGGTGAAGTATGAGATTGTTAATGGGGTATGTAAAAACATCTACCCATATTTCGCTGAAACTTATAAGGTAAAGGTAATAAAGCCAAAAATGGTAAAGAAAAACTATAAAAGTGAATTACCAAGGTATTATATTCATCCTTACTTAGAGTGACTCTGCGTTTGGGTATCTGGAATGTTTCCGGTTCATATTTCGCTCCCTACCCTTATGAAGAGAGAAGACGAAAGGTTGGTGCGATAGTAAATGATACCCGCCGCCATCTACCCATCAACAAGCCTCCACTAAAATCATTGCCAGCGTGTGTATTAAAGGTAGACAAATATATATGCGTTCACACATATAGAGAAACACACATATTTATACACATTTCTATGTGTGTGTAAATGCAAACACTCTTACGCGTACACATATATCGTATGTGCGTGTGTTTAAGTAAATGTCGGTATGCATATATGTATGTATGTACGTATGTGTGTATGTATATATGTATGTATGCATGTATGTATGTATGTATGTATGTATGTATGTATGTATGTATGTATGTATGCATGCATGTATGTATGTATGTATGTATGTATGTACGTATGTATGTATACACACATGCCAGTTATGTGTGTACAAATACCAACCTACCTACATACATAGATACATACATACACATATACACATACATACATACATACATACATACATACATACATACACTACAAATGTATACATATGTATATGTGTGTGTATATATATACCTATATATATATTGTTTTTGGATTTGGTTTGCAAGATTATTTATGTGAGTTCGTGTGTTGAAGCATATTCTGTTGTGTCTGGGGAGAGTCATTCTCTTTTAGCGCCTCATAATTTAACACACTCACCGGTAAAATTTCCACTTGTCTCTTTTTTATTTTTCTAAAATTTTCGTTGCGTCTTGCAACCTTTTCAATAGTTTTGACTCTGTTCGTTACTCACACTACGTTCTTTTTTGTTTGTTTGTGCGCATGTGTGTGGGTCAGTGTGTGTGTGTGTGTGTGCCTATACATGCATGCATGTATGTATGTATGTATGTATGTATGTATGTATGCATGTGTGTGTATGCATGTATGTGTGTGTGCATATGTATCTATGTGTATACGTTTGTATGTAAGCATTCTGCATATTTATGTTTGCATGTCTATGTCTGTGTGTTTTTATGTATGTGCGCGCTGTGTGTGTTTGTATATGTGTGTGTGTACCTCTGTCTCTTTGTGTGTTCATATTTCAGTGTGTGTGTGTGTGTTTTGCAACTATGTACCATGCATGTATGGATGTGCATCATGTATGGACGTGTATCTCCATATGTGTCCTTGTGTGAAGTGAAGTGTGTGTGTGTGTATATGATCATGTGTTTCAGTCTTCATTTGCGTATGTGTGCATGTTTGTTCATATAACCTATGTAACTATCCATCCGTATGTTGATCTGTTTACTTTCATATCCATATGCTTACATATATGTGCATATATATATATATATATATATATATATATATATATATATATATATATATATATATATATATATATATATATCCGTAATAATGAAGGGTGAAATTAATTAATTTGGAAAAATTATCAATTACACCAAGTAGTCTTCGGCATGTAAAAGCCTCATATATATATATATATATATATATATATACATGGACCAACTCTCACGTACATACATCGATCTACATATATATCATTCTCCATGATAGATCGCTAGCCACTAAACATTCTTCATTTTATCTCCTTGTTTCTTTCTGTGTCCCTTTCTGTAGAAGAGCGTAGGCTCGAAACGTTAAAGACTTTTTCACTTCCCGAGCGTAATACTAATACATCTGTTTGTTGTCTACACCACTGTCTTCGTCTTTTGTTTTTTTGTGTGAATTCTCTCTCTCTCTCTCTCTCTCTCTCTCTCTCTCTATATATATATATATATATATATATATATATATATATATATATATATATATATATAATATATATATATATATATATATACACATATATATATATACATATATATATATATATATATATATATATATATATATATACACATGCACACATACATACATATATCTATATAACAGCCCCTAACTATTCTATTCTATGTGTGTAAACTGTGTCATACGTCCATACCCACAATTTACACAGTTTCCGTCCTTGTCTTCGTATACATTCGCTGCTTTCTTCCAAGGAATCTAGTGCTCCTAGCTTAGTTTTTCCTCGGGACTGGCCAGATTGGAGCAATGTCGAGTATAACCAGCCAAAATTGCAAAGATAATCTGGAACTCGACTGAGGAAAGAAACCTCCGAATGGTTTTTTCTTGTCCCTTTTTTTGTATCATCTAATTGTCTGAATGTTTTGCGTACACACACACACACACACACACACATTCATTCACATATATATTAATATAAACATTTTGAGTGCTGTGTGTGCATGTATATGTGCGTATATATATATATATACACATATATATGTATGTGTGTATGTATGTATCTGTGTATACATACATACATGTGTGTTTATATGTGTATATACTTAAATATGTATGCGCGCAAATCCAGATATAGTTGCTGCTCCTCATGGCTACAGTCCAATGGCTAAAACAAGTAATAGAACAAAAGAATAAAAGTGTGTGTGTGTGTGTGCGTGCGTGTATATTTGTACACGTATGTTTACGTGTGTATGTGTGTAAGTGTGCATGATGTATGGGTGTAGATATTCGCTTATATAATGTAATACCGTGAAGGAGTGGGCGGGGGTTCACTGTAAATAAGTTTTGGGAACGAAATTCGCATACTTGTGGATTGCTTGGAAGAAAGTTCCCCATACAATATACACAGCTTAAGCAGTTTATGACTTACCAACCACAGAACATGATATCATGCCAAAACCAGATATATCCAGATTATCCGTACTATTAATGATTCAAATCGCTCTCTCTCTCTCCCCCCCACTCTCTCTCACTCGCTCACGCGCGTAAACACACACTGCTTCTAACATGAATGTGTATATATATATATATATATATATATATATATATATATACAGTGGGGGAAATAAATATTCGTATACGTCAAAATTCTTTATTTATTTAATTTCTAATGAACATAAATGGGATATACCAATACTATATTTGCATACACATGCATAAACTAAGAATATGCAAAAGAAACTAATAAATTATAGTACCTAATGAATTTATAAACAATTATAAATATTTAGGGGTGAAAAAGTATTCGTACAGAATACATTTATGATTTCCTATGCCACAAAATACTGTTAAAATAATTTTTTTTTTACTAGAACTTTCTCGTTTGTTCAATAATCTTATCAGTTGTCATTTTTAAGTGTCAAAACACTAGCTTCTTCATTCAGCATTGAGACAACATAAAGTAGTATCGTAATAATGGCGAAAAGTAAAGAACTCACAAATTCAGTGAAATACTTAATTATTGAACAGTGGAAAGTAGGTAAAAGACCCTTTGTATTCCATTTCCTACCATATCTTCATTTATTCAAAGATATAAGAAAATCAAGAACTGTTGGAAACAGAATAAGATCCGGTGCACTACGCAAGATTTCCCCTAGATCTTTAAGAAAAATGCAATGATCACCAGAAAGGAGTTGCAAGAAGATTTGTTAGCTTCAGGGACTAGTTTTACACTACGAACAATCAGCAATGAACTTCATGGGAATGAACTGAAATCACGCTCTCCTAGAAAAACTCCCCTGATGACTAAAAGGCATAGAGATGCCCGTTTAAAATTTGTTTATAAACATAAAGATAAATCTGATACATTCTGGGAAAATGTTCTATGGACAGACGAGTCGAAAATTGAATTGTTTGCAGCCATGTTTGGAGGAAAGATGGTACCGCCTATTCGCCGAAAAACACAATTCCTACCGTAAAGTTTGGAGGTGGCAACATCATGGTGTGAGGGTGTTTCTCTGCAAATGGTACCGGCAATTTACATGTGATAGATGGTAGAATGAATGCAGAGATGTACCAAAATATTTTGAACAATGATTTATGGGACTCTGTAGAAAAGCTCCATTTTGTGAAGGGTGGGTTTTACAACAGGATAACGAAGTCTACCATAAAATGGATTGTTGATCACAATATAAGATTATTAGAATGACCAAGCCAGTCACCTGACTTGAACCCCATTGAAAATTTGTGGCATTATTTGAAAATTAAAATTCATTCAAGAGCCCCAACATGCATTGCAGATTTAAAGAAAATTTGTCAAGAAGAATGGGAAAAAATTCCTAAAGAAACATGCGAGTCATTGATTAAGAACGACAAGAAGAGATTGGTTGAAGTGGAACTGAATAATGGTTATGCTACGAAGTATTAAATCAAAATTATCAGTTATTTATGTTCCTTACGAATACTTTTTTCACCCCTAAATATTTATAATTGAATATAAATTCCTTAGTTACTATTATTCATAAGTTTCTTTTGCATATTCTTAGTGTATGCATGTGTATGCAAATATAGTATTGGTATATCCCATTTATGTTCATTAGAAATTAAATGAATAAAGAATTTTGACGTATACGAATATTTATTTCCCCCCACTGTATAACATATATATATATGTATATATATATATATAATATATATATATATATATATATATATATATATATATTATATATATATATATATAGCTTCGAAAGTCCCGTCTGTGTGTTTTTTTGCCGTCTTCAAAATGTTTCACATTCTTGTCCCAGTTTGTGTTTTTTTTAACGTTTACCTATATATATTATATATATGTATATATATATACACATACATACACATATATACCATTATGTCTATAAAACGGATTTACGAATTAAATAGCCATACATATCTTACATCTATTTTCTTTTCTCCACCTCACTCTCTATTTGTATCACATCGAAACTAACTACGACTTAACTTTTCCTCTCACATCGTCTCCGATGAAGGGATACGATTATTAATTAATATTCTAGAAACAGCTGTAAGACCTTCTATCTATAAATGGTCTAATATCTATACAGCCTTGGTTTTTTAATCTCATTACGCAAAAGAACCAACGTCGATCCCTTTATTCGCAATATTACCGAATCTGGAACTTAACTATGGTCTGTCTATAGCACTTATTCAGCATTACCTGACATCTTTGGGTCTCAATGACACTATGATCTCTCTTATATATATATATATATTTTAACCGTAAAGGTATTTTAATATGCTGTCACATTTTTTGATGGAATTTTTTTTCTGTATAAAAAAACTTCATCCTATATTAGTAGTATATATATATATATATATATATATATATATATATACTAATATAGGATGAAGTTTTTTTATACAGAAAAAAATTCCATCAAAAAATGTGACAGCATATAAAATACCTTTACGGTTAAAATTATAAACACTTATAAGTAAGCCCTTACTTATAAGTTATATATATATATATATATATATATATATATATATATATATATATATATATATATATTATATATATATGTATGTATGTATGTATGTATGTATGTATGTATGTATGTATGTATGTATCTTCTCTTCTGCTTTTAATTATTTGAAGTCGTCCTGCAAGGAAGGAGCTGGATTCTAACAAAGATACAAAGCTCCATAGTTAGAATGTAGATGACGACTCACATTTTGAACTTGAGTAAAGTCTTGCATATTTTTACTGTTCCGCTTACCGATTGTATATGTGTGTGATAACCGGTTGATTTTCTTTATGCGTGATCACTGGTTGATTTTTTTGAAAAGCTTAGCTTTTCACGCATATAATTGAAGCACAACTTGAACCGTATTCCCGATGGCTCAAATTCAAATAATTCTTAGGGAATCAACAGATCTACAGACCTGAACGAACAGGAAATTGTCAGTATCCTTTGCGCAATTTATCCAAAGTTATATGCGTGTGTGAGTATTAGTGTGGGTCTGTTATATATGTATGTATACACGTACAATATATGTATACTCACAATCATCTATCTATCTTTTTATTTTCTCTCCCCCTTTTTCCTCTTTTTTCTTCTTTTTTCATTTTTCTTTTCTTTTTTCCCTTTTTTTTTCTTTTCCTTTCTTTCTTTTTTTCTTTTGTTTTTTCTTTTCCTTTATTTCTTTCCCCTTTTACGATCCCTTTTGATCGAAAACCTACGCCACATTTTTTTTTTCTCCCCCAAAAGAAAAGCTCTACCTTGTAACTTGTCCCATCTGTGTGTAGCCCTGTGTGGCCAATAAAGAAACTTATCTATCTATCTATCTATCTATCTATCTATCTATCTATCTATCTATCTATCTATCTATCTATCTATCTATCTATCTATCTATCTATCTATCTATCAATCAATCTATCTATCTATCTATCTATCTATCCATCCATCCATCCATCTATGTATCTATCTATCTATCTATCTATCTATCTATCTATCTATCTATCTCTCTCTGACGGATGTGATGTCGTTTCAGCTCCGAAGGTAATCATTTATTTTGACCATTTAAAAGTGTATATTGACAAACATTTTGTGCTTAAAAGTTGTGCAACAACATCCACTGTAAACCTTTGATAAATATCGACACAAAATTTTGCCCCTTGTGGGCAAAATTTAAAAGAAAAAATTCTCATAGCCTTCGTGGTTTCATTTAGCCATTTTATTTCCAAAATGGCCACTGGCCACCACGAGGCTGAGTTGCAAGTGAAGCGTGACGCAGAAACAGAAAAACAGGATGCTCTGTTAGCATACGCCGAACCTGACAACTCCACCACCACCAACAGCAACAAATACAAAACAAAGGTCGCAAGGCCAAGCACCGTCAACACCATCAGTGAGTCCACCACCACCACCAACACCATGGCAGAATCTGCTACTAAAACTGCTATCCCTACTAAAGATATCGCCACCAATAACAACATCACCATCACCGCCACCAAAGACCGTGCCGTCAATGCTACTAATACTACCAACACCACCGCCGTCACCAAGAACGACAATAACAACAACAACAATTCCCTTCAACCACTGCTCACTCCATCACCAACAAGTGAAAAAATAACGACGACAAGCAAACGAAATGTCGAATTTTGCCCTAGTGCAGGACTAAAGTACGCAGGCAATTTTCCACCCCTTCCTACTAGCACGATCGAACCAAACACACCAATTTTACAAACTGCAGCCAACAACAACATCACCACAAGCAACAACAATAACAAAACAACACAATTTCGCTGAGGCGATTAAAGAAAAAAAAACAACAATATACTTTACGGCTCAACAAATACAGGACACGAACATCAAAATAACAGAATCAGAAGGTATAGTACAAATAAACATACCAGAAGATATTTTGGAAAATGAAAAAAGACGAACAATCATTTATAAAATAGTTAACAAAAAAACAAAATCCCAGAGAAGGCCAACACAAGCAAAATAGAGAAGTGCTTGAAACCCATCTGGGATCACAAAGAATATGTAACCTGGTGGAACAAATTTGCCCACATACAAGTTGTTTTCTACACCGAAGAGTTAGCTAGACATTTCTCAACGCTAACTCTTCACTCAGATGAACTCCAACTTACACCAAGCTATCGGGGACAGAAAGTGACTAAGATCACTCTAAACAATGTCCCCAAAATAGCCAATAGTCTATGGCTTGTAAAGGCCTTATGCGTAAAAATGGCGAATTATACTATTTTGGAAACCACAGTCACAGAGCATAAAAACTGGGTGGGACAAAAAATAGAATTTCTTCTACATATACATCATGAGGATATAAAAAAAATACCCACCCAGATATGTGTATCAGACGACCACAAGTTATATGTGGTCGTCGATGGCAGAAGACCACGTTGCTACATATGCGGCAGTGAGCAACACCTCAAAAAAGACTGCAAATCTGCCGCAAGAAAACAACAGCAACAACAACAGCAGCCGGAAACAAAAACAAATAAACAAGGTTTACTACCCACACCACTTTTTGCAGGAACAAACCTCACCAAACAAACAACCACACCAACTGCAGCACCAAGAACAGAAGCAGCATCACCAACAACAACAACCAAGAATATACCAACTCCCAAACCAAGGACATCTGCCAAAAAGACACCCAGCAAAATGAAGAAACAATTACAACTCCAAATCCCCACAAAATTGAGACCCTAAACAACACAACAATACCCACAATCACTCAAACACAAAATACCCAAACCCCACATCCAAAACCGCATACACCACAACCAAACGCTCACCAACCAACACCAACAACAAAACCAACACAGTCGACAATAGACCCCAATTCTTTCCCTCTTCCAGACTCCGATTCGTCTGATCTGTCATTAGACGAAGAAGACACGGAAGATTGGCAAATAGCCACAGGGGGGAGAAGAAAAAGGGGAAAAAAAGAAAAGAAAAAATAACAAACAAAGCGGGAAGATACACCACTCCCGAAACAAAAACATCCACAGAAAACACACACATCAACACAAACACACCATCATCAAACCCCCCAAAAATGTTGACAGCCATAAACACAAACAACCACGACCTAATGGAACACATTAGGTCAAACACTAACATTACTGAAAACGACATAAAAACAAGTAACCACCCACATACAACACCACCACAACACATTAAAATAATACACGTGACACAGAACACATACAGCACCCTGAAATCTCTTTACCCTGATGCAGTAGGGAGATTTCAAAAGTACTCATCGAAAAAACTGTATAAAAGCCTCATAGAAGAAGACCGTGAGGTGAAAGACAAAGAACTTTCGAAAAACAAGTAACCTTTTCTCTCTCCTTTTCCTTTTTTGCACTTTTATCGGAACATGCTCAGAATAGGTAGTATAAATGTACGTGGCTTGGGGTCGCCTTGGAAACAAGGCTACCTGTTAAATGACATCAAGTCACTAAATCTGAATATCATAGCCATCAGTGAGACCAGACTCCACAGCTTGCGGGCACTCCAGCACATTTTCGGTACACATTTCAACATTTATTTTTCTCCGTGTCTACCGAGAATGGGCGGAGGTGGCACCGCGGTGCTTATCCGGAAGAGTCTGGATCTCAAAGTAAGAGCAAATTTCCTAGACCCGGAGGGTAGGCTGGTCGTTTTGGATGTCGATGGCAGCAATGAGTGTGCTTTTCGACTGATAGCAGTTTATGCTCCGTCCTTAACAGGCCGACCAGATTTCTTTCGA
Organism: Octopus sinensis; assembly: GCF_006345805.1. Lineage (NCBI taxonomy): Eukaryota > Metazoa > Mollusca > Cephalopoda > Octopoda > Octopodidae > Octopus > Octopus sinensis. The sequence goes on along the minus strand of NC_043005.1, from coordinate 94,975,243 downwards.
CGTCTAGAGTCTTTCATGGGAACGTCTCGTCCTTTACTTTTAGTGGGGGATTGGAATGCCACCCTGGACACGCATCTAGACTACGTGGGCAGAGATAGCAATAGAAGGGGATGCAAATGCCTCAAAGACCTGCTCAGACGTTTCCAACTGTCTGACAGGTACCGACTGGACCACCCGAATGTGCCAATGTGGACATGGAGTAACCGCATCGGGTCGTCCAGATCATACTTAGATAGAGTATTCTGTAGGACAATAGATAAAAATAGTGTAGGTTGTCCACAATTTCATATAGTCAGTTACACAGATCACAAGTTTGTGACTTGTACACTTGACTTAGATAAGACACATAGGCAGGGTCCTGGTTACTGGAAACTGAACGCGTCTTTTACAGCACGACAGGTTTACAGGGACCGGATCAGCACATTAGTTAAGAGAGCTTTGACGGGTACCATCATCAACAACAGATGGTGGTATGCCCTAAAAAAAGCGATTAAAGCAGAATCAGTCAGATACAGTAGAGCCCTAGCATTAGACCGAAATAGAATAGAGGGAGAATTAGTTAAGGTTTTAGAAGAGGCACTTAGAACTGGCATCGCGTCCAACGTACTGGCGGCGAGATTGGCCCTCGACCAACACCTCAACGCCAAACACGAGGGATGCGTTGTCAGAGCTAGGATGCGTGCTCTGAGGAACGAAGGAGTTGGAGCCGCCCAAGAGGCCCGAGTGGTGGAGACGCAACGAGGCAACAGAGCCACCATCAAGTCTCTTATAGATGAACAGGGGCGCGAATTGCTCGAGCCTAAAAGGATGTGTGGGGTTTTTCAACAACACTTCACCCAACTGTTTGGGACAAGTGGTGAGTCAGAAAGCAGAGTGGACTTTAGTGCCTACCTGCATGCCTTGCCACGACTCTCAGCAAGGGAGGTGGAGTCTTGTGAAAAGCCTATCACAGCTGCGGACGTACAGGATGCGATGGTAGGCTGCGCGAGAGACAAGTCACCAGGCTTGGATGGTCTGCCCTACGAATTTTATTTTCATATGCCAGACTTGTTTGGAGGCGTCTTGGCAGCTGTCTACTGCAACTGGCAGCAGAACGGGAGTATTCCTGCTTTTGTAAAGCGAGGAGCAGTGGCACTGATCAAGAAAGACCCAAACAAGGGGGACGTCATAGATAATTTCAGGCCCATCACTCTGCTCAACGCAGATTTGAAAATTTTGGCCAAGGTGTTAGCCGAGAGGTTGGCGCTTGTCATCAAGAAACTAATCGACAAGGCGCAAACATGCGCCGTGCCGGGTAGAAGTATTCATGACAACCTCCATCTGATGCGCTACATCATAGACAGGGTAGTTAAAAATCCTGGCATGGGTGGGGCGCTGATCAATTTGGATCAATCAAAAGCCTTCGATAGGGTAGACCATCACTACTTGGAGGCTGTCCTCAAAGCGGCTGGTTTCGGTCCAGTTTTCCGCGGTTGGATCGCTGCCTTATACAGCGGCATCCGCTCAGTTTCGCGTAAATGGTCATCTATCCAGACCTTTTAACATCATGCGTTCGGTTCGTCAGGGATGCCCCCTCTCATCGCTGCTGTATGTACTGACTCTTGAGCCACTACTGCGGAAACTGGCGACGCTGAGGGGCATCCCACGAGAGCTGGGATGCGGGAGGAGCGTGTCTGCATACGCGGATGACGTCACCGTCATAGTGTCGAGCTACGAGCACATCGAGCTGGTCGGCGAGACACTGAAAGAATACGAAGCGGTAACGGGAGCAAAAATTAACCGGGAAAAGTCAGTGGGCTTGCGGCTCGGCACCTGGAGAAGCAAGCCCATGCCGTCCAACAGCGTCTCCATCGTGGGACGCTGGACGGACGGACCGGTTAAATTGCTCGGGGTCTGGTTCGGTCCGGACCTCCAAATGGAGAAGAACTGGGGCGAGATAACGACTAGGGTGGCTACTCTCACCCAGAAATGGACTGAGAGAAAGCTATCCCTAAAAGGTCGGGCGGAGGTGGCGAACGCGTACATCGCATCCGTCATCGAGTATCGTCTGACCGTCGTGCCTTGTCCCGACCCTACCATCACCAAACTGGAAAGCATACTCTTCCGCTTCTTGTGGAAGGGAAACGTTCCGATGGTTAGGCGATCCATTTGCTGCCAACACCCGCTAAATGGAGGGCTGGGCATGCCGTGGTTGATGATGCGCAGACATGCGCTGAGACTGCGACATCTCCGGCGCTTCATAGACAACGGTGAACAGGGGTGGTCGCCTTTTGTGCGGCGCGCTTTCCCGCAGCTCGTCTCCTTGGACGAACTACAGTCATGGATCAAGCAGAGACCGAGGCTAGGCGAATGGCACCGCGAGTGTCGCGTTGCTCTCAAGCAACTCTGCCGTCCGGGATCGAACTTGTGCGACTCCATCACAACAAAGGCATTCTATAGAGGATTAGTGGAGGGGAGGTGCGACGACGAACTCGGGCAGAGTCTGGGCGTCGACGAGGAACACCTGACCCGCCTGTTCAGGACAACTTTCGGGCCGGGACCTATGAACAATCACCAAAGATCCCTGGCCTGGCAGTGCTATCGAGAAGCATTACCTGTTCGGGATAAGCTCTACAGACACGGTTCCAGACACACTGGACCGACTTGCCCGAGATGCGGTCAGAGCGACGAAACCGTTCTGCACGCACTCGTGCAATGTCCAACCATTTCCGACCTGTGGGCTTATGCCGAACGGCTGCTGTCACGTGTGGGACGAATCCGCCTATCGGCCGAGTCTATCGTGACAATTGCTCCGCCACCTTCCCACAACCGAGAAGGCAAGGCAGTTTTCATCGTACAGGTGGCCATGGTGAAAGAATGTGTGTGGTGGACTCGAGCGAAAGGATTGGAGACAAACACTTACCTCTCTGGCCAATCGCTCAACAACTTTTTCAAGTACCACTTGAAAAGGAAGGTGAGAATGGAGAGGCAGGTTTTGTCTCGTGAAAGATAAAAAAAATGATGGGTGAATGTTGCAAAGATGGTGCGTGCTAGTGACGAAACCATTTTGAGCATGATCCTAGATAGATAAAAAAAAAAGAAAAGAGAGCATTTTTGACCTCATGTGTTTATTTCCTCCCTGACTGGGGTTCCCGTGGTCTTTTCTGTAGGCTTTTCTTCCCACGGATGAACCCAATCTTGTTATATCAATGTTTACACCATTATTTCTGTGATACACGATTTTCCTTTTTTTCTTTTTTTTCCTCCTCTCGATCCCTTTGATCGCAATCTTACATTTTTATTTTTTTTCCACCCTCGAAAAGAAAAGCTCTGCATTTGTATTTGTCCCCTCTGTATTCAGCCCTGTGTGGCTAATAAAAGAAAGTTATCTATCTATCTATCTATCTATTATCTATCTATCTATCTATTATCTATCTATCTATATATCTATCTATCTATCTATATCTATTCTCAAATCCCCACATCAAATTGTACCTATAATC
>NC_043005.1:94940030-94967530 GCF_006345805.1 Octopus sinensis | reverse complement strand
ACTAGTGTTCGTCGCCTAGGGTCAACCAATGCTTTGTGATTGAAATTTCTTAGACGGAAACTGTACGGAAACATATCATGTGTGTGTATGTATGTGTGTGTGTGAGTGCATGTGGGTGTGATATGTATGTGCGGGTGTGGGTGCGCGCGCGCGGCTGTGCTAGTGTGTGCGCGCGTATATGTTTACACAGGCTTTTAGGACGGGGTTGAATGTTTATTGTGTTACTTCATCTGTAAAAATTAGCTCTCCGACAATAAGAAACTGACAAAATATATAGCAGCAGACTAGGTGCGATTTGATCGACGAAACCCTCTGAATGAGTGCAGTAAAAAAAAAGTACATTCATTCATTCATATAAACATCATATCATACATACGTGCATTCATACACAAACACACACGTTATGAGTGTATATTATATTATACAAATATGTAATATATTATTCTTTATATATTGTATATATGAATGCATATATATCAAATATGTATTATATGGTATGTATGCATATATTATATATATATATATACATATATATATATATATATATATATACAAACACACACATATATATATATATATGTAGATATATATGTATATATATTATATATATGTATATATGTGTATATCTATATCTATATCTATCTATCTATCTATCTATCTATCTATCTATCTATCTATCTATCTATATATATATATATATATATATATATATATATATATATATTATTTTGATATAATCACCCCATGGATTTATATGATAACACCATAAAAAATTCTGGTGCATCTAACTTAAGTACCATAGTCATTTGAATCTAAATTTTGCTGAACTTTTATATATATATATATATATATATATGTATGATGTATGTATGTATGATGTATGTAGTATGTATGTATGTATGTTATGTATGTATGTATATATATAATGTATATCTCTACATGTGTTTACATATATATTCACAAAAGCATGCCTAATTTATACGTGATGATGCGCGTATGTACAAGCGTATATAAAAATATACATGTATATATATATATATATATAATATATATATATATATATATATATATATGTGGTGTGTGTGTGTGTGTGTGTGTGGTGTGTGTGTGTGTGGTGGTGTGTTCTGTGTGTGTGTATTTATATTATATATATATATATATATATATATCACACTGCCTGTGCCACCACCTTATACATTTATAAATATATATATATATATATATATATATATATTATATATATATATACATAAACACTCATGCGGGGCACTGACACACACGCGCGCACACACACACTCACACACAACCACACACACACACAACTATTTCTCAGGAAAACAAACGAAACACAATGCTTCTTTCTAAGAGTAAGTGAAAATAAAGTTTGCATGTCTGGTGCGAAAGTCTCAGAGAGCGAAGCAAACTATCTCTTCTCTCACTAGCTTTGTAACTCTCTCTCTCTCTCTCTCTCTCTCTCTTCGCATATTCAAATAAGCGGTCAGTGCTTTCGAAACGATATAGAAATTCAAAATTTCTTACTTACTCTGTTAGCACATTCGACAATCATGGAGGAGGGCAAATGTTTCCTAGCCATTATCCACTTTTAGCCGTTGTAAAAAGTCTGCGAACAATAGGAAAAGGGAAAAGAGAAAGAGCGAGAAATGAAGAGAATGTCTTGTACGGTTCCGATAGCGAACTGTGAACAGGGCCACGATCGTTCGTTAAGCTTGGCTCCTACTTTCGTTTGTGGTATGTGTCTGTCTAGAGCTGTGCGTATGTGTATGTGTGTCCGTGCCTGTCTATGTGTGTGTGTGTGTGTGTGTATATTGTGCACAGACGCTTTGTGTGTTTGTGCGAGTGCGCCTGTGCTGGTTACGCTACACATGTGTGTTTGTGTGTTCGTCTTCACGGCGGTTATCTGCTTGTATGTGTGCACTTGGGTGACTGCATGCGTATAGGTGTGTGTGTGTGTGAGAGAGAGAGAGTGTGTGTTTTACTCTGTATGTTACTTTATATATATATATGTGTGTGCGAGTGCATGTCTGTGTGTATGCGAATGTGCGTGCGCGCGCGCGCGCGCGCGTGTGTGTGTGTGTGTGTCGAATGTTGAATTCATTTGAATGAGTATATTAGTAAACTAAGGCGGCATTGTGCGTTTGTTCGCGCGCGATCGTGTTTGTGTATGTGTGTGTGTGTATGTGCGAGTGCACGCGCGTTAGCCTGTATGTGTATGTACGTACTCCTGATTGTGTGTTACTGAATGTATTGCAACGAGTTCTATAAAGATGAATGCGTATGTTTACCGATTCTATGTGAATGTGTGTGAGTGTGTGAGTGAGTAAGTGTGTGTGTGTGTGTGTGTGTGTTCATTTGCATTTATGATAGTTTAAGCGTCTGTGCTAGTATGTGTTGATATGTGTATGTCATGCAGTGTGGATGTTTGCAGTTCTGTATGTACGTGTGCGTGCGTGCCTGTGTGTGTACTGCTACAGGTTCGGGTACCTTTGAATATGTGTATTTATATAATTACTATATGAATGAGCGATCATATTAGCGCGCACACACACACACACACACACACACACACACACACTCACACGCACATATGAACTCTATATACACGCACACAGCTTGTTAAGGCCCATAAATGCATATATGCACTCAAACATATTATGTAATAAAAATGTTTATACACGCATGCGAGTGAACATATTTTCCTCTTTCTCTCACACACATGCACGATATATATATGTATATACATATATCATGTTTTTATTTTGATTAATTTATATACATATATATATATATATATATATATGATATAATATAGTATATAAAATATGTAACACAATATGCAATGTTACATATATCTATTTACTGAGGGGGTGGGGAACTGATTGAATACTTGTCTATTATGCATACATACACACATATATGTGTGTGTATGTATGTGTGCATATGTATACTACTATATGGTTGTCGAAATCGCACGTGATTTGTTAGTGACGGTGGTTGAGGCGGTGGTAACAATTCCTAGACCAGTGCTGATGACTTTCGGTGACAGCATCGGTGTTGTTTTCTTCTCGTTTTCGTTTTTCCTTTTCTTGTTCTTTAACCCTAGGTCAGCCCGTTTCCCACTCGCCTATGATCAAATGCCTTTCGTAACGTGTATAATTTATGTTGGATAAACTACATTTTCCTAGTTACTTACACATGTGTTCCGTTTTAAAGACAAACACGGTGTGATTTAAAAGAAATTTGGCTGCTATTTCTAGCGTGTCGACACTGTATTATTAGTTGAGTTCATAGTGATGGTGGTGATGATGATGGTAGTGGCGTTACCGGTGCTTGTAGTTGCTACTGTTGTTTAACCCCAGGTAAAGTATTCCAGCTATGACCATCTCTCTCTTGTGGAGTAAACTAGTTGGACTACATTTTCTAATGTGTTCTTTAGGACAGTAAGTTGTGATATGAAAGAAAATTAGCTGCTATTTCTAGCAGGTTGGTAATGGTGATGAAGCCATTGTTGGCCACGGTGCAGGTGTTGCTGTTGTTTAGTCCAATGTCTCGCCTTATCAAGCCCATCTATGATCAAAGGCGTTCTAGCCATGACCATTTTGCCTTGTTGTAGACATATCTAATGTGTCGTTTTTTCTGTTAAGACAGCAAGGTATTTTAAGGGAGTTTTAATTATTGTTTCTAGCAACTCGGGCGAACACCTAGAAGCTCCTTCTAAGAGTATACCTGATTGTGGTGTAGGCGGTAGCGGTATAGTTGGTAGTGGGAGTAGTATAGGCGGTTGTGGTGTTGGTGGTTCTGGTGTTGGTGGTAGTGGTGTTTGTGGGAATAGTATAGGCAGTAGTGGTGATTGTGGTAGCATTGTTGGTGTTAGTGGTGTAGGTGGTAGTGGCGTTGATGGTAGTGGTGTTGGTGCAGGTGGTATTGGCGGTAGTGGTACAGGCGGTAGTAGTGCAAATGGTAGTAGTGTAAGAAGTAGTGGTGTGGGCGGCAGTGGTATCGGTGATAGTGGTGATGTAAGTGATAATACTGGTGCCGCCGGCAGTGCCGTCGGTGGCACATTATTAATGGTGACGATGAAAGGGGGTGGGGGATATATAACTGTTCAGTGTGTGTAGTTGTTCACAACAATACATAAGAGCAATCATGGTGGTGGTGGCGGTGGCGATGACGACGGGCGGCACACTAGAAGAAGTGGAGAGTGGGTGGGTGGGAAAATCAAGGTTAGAAGAAGTAATGGGGAACGGGGGCCGGTGAACAGTTATTGTCCTTATAGATATTAATCACTATTATTATCATCATTATCATTATTACCAATGAGGTAAATCCGAGGCGTGGTTATTGCTAGTTGAAATTATTATTATTATTATTAATTATTATTATTATTATTATTATTAGGATTTACATCATCGCCATCATCATCATAGTCAATAATATCATCATCGTTATCGTCATCGTCTTCACACCATTGTCACTGGTTTGTTGTTATTGTTGCTATTATGTACGTCAATATTTATTGTGTTGTTTCTGTTACTGTTGCTATTTATTCTTGCTAATATTGTTCGTTGCTACTATTTTGTTGCAATTATTAATGCTGTTTTGCCTTTATTGTTGATACCATTGTTGCAATTTAGCTGTTAGTGTTGCTATCGCTGCTGTTTTCTGCTATTGCTACCATTATTATTATTACAGTTTTTTTGTTACTCTGTTGTCATTGTTGTTAATTACTGTTATTATTGAAATGATTTTGTTGCTATACTTGCAGTTTTTAAGGCAGCGAACTGGCAGAATCGCTTGCGCATCGGACAAAATACTTGGAAACATTTTCCGTCTCTCTATGTTCTGAGCTCAAGTCCTACTAAGGTTAACGTTGCCTTCCATCGTTTTGGGGTCGATAAATTAACAGAACTTTCAAGTGCTGAGGCATATATAATAGGCTTATCTTCTCCCTTCAAACCTACCGAGTCTATGCTAGAATTTGAAACCATTATTATAGCTAATTTTAAGGCGGCGAGCTGGCGGAATCGTTAGCGCATCAGACAAAGTACTTAGTGCGTTTCTTTACGTTCTGAGTTCAAATACCTCCAAGTTCACCTTTGCCTTTCATCCTTTTGGAGTCAATAAAATAAGTACCACTTGAGTACTGGTGTCGATGTAATCAACTTCCATCCCCTCTCAAAATTGCTGGCCTTGTGCCTAAATTAGAAAGATTGCTGCATTTTGTAATTGTTGGTAATATCGATGCTGTTACTGTTGCCATTTTGTTGTTATTGGAAGTTGCTTCTGTTTTTATACTATCGTTGAAAAATGCGTGCGATATTCCTTTCCGATTTTGGGGATTTGGGTTCAAATTCAACCGAATTCTAATTTACTTTTCATCCCATCGATAGTCAAGTGTACTGGAGTCGCAATAACCCACAATCCTCTTTACCTAAATTTCTGGCCTTCTGTCATTGTTGGAAATGAATATTCTTTTTTTTTTTCTGGAGTGTCGGAAAAATATCTAGCGTCAATTCTTTCTACTCTTTAACATTCTGGGTTCAGTTCGCGCCGAGGTCAACTTTCAGGGGTCGATAAAATAAGCTGCAATCGAATACTGGAATCGATGGCATAGACTAAACACGATCTTTCAAAATTGCTAGCCTCGAGCTCAAATTAGCAGCAATTATTATTGTTATTGTTTCTATTTTTACTATTATCATTTTATCATTATTCCACAGGGGTCGACTTTGCCTTCCATTTTTTCAGGTAGATAAAATAAGTACCAGTTAAACACTGAGGTTGATGTAATCGGCTTATCCTCTCCCCCGAATCTGCTGGTCTTGCGCCAAAATTTGAAATCTATATTATTCTTATCGTTAAGGCGGCGAGCTGGCAGAATGGTTATTGCACCGGGGAAAATGCTTAGCAATATTTTGTCCGTTTTAATGTTCTGAGTTCAAATGTTGCCGAGGTCTAACTTGCCTTTCATCCTCTCGGAGTCGGTCAAATACGTACCAGTTGAGCACTGGGGTTGATTTGCCCACTTCCCGAACTTGCAAGTCTTGTGCCAAAATTTGGAACCAGAATTATTCTTATCGTTTGTATGATCGTGCTGATTGTGCTATAACTGTAAGATGGTGCTGTCGACGATAGAGCTCTGGTGAAGTTATTGTTGTTACACCACAATTCATGTTGGCGGTGATGGAAGTAGTAATAATTATGATGGCCATGTGTTAGTAGGTGGTGTTGAGGGGAGTAAGGCGGCGAGTAAGACGGGAAAATGCTTAGCGGCATTTCGTCCGTAAGGCGGCGAGCTGGCAGAAGCGTTAGCGCGCCGGGCGAAATGTTTAGCGGTATTTCGTCTTCCGCTACGTTCTGAGTTCAAATTCCGTCGAGGTCGACTTTGCCTTTCATCCTTTCGGGGTCGATTAAATAAGTACCAGTTAAGCACTGGGGTCGATATAATCGACTTAATCCGTTTGTCTGTCCTTGTTTGTCCCCTCTGTGTTTAGCCCCTTGTGAGTAGTAGAAATATAGGCATTTCGTCCGTCTTTACGTTTTCAGTTCGAATTCCACCAAGATCCACTTCGCTTTTCATCATTATGGGGTCGATAAATTAAATACCAGTTGAGCATTGGAGTCAATCTCCCCAACGCACCCGCCCCCCCCCCCCCCGAACTTGCTGGGCTTGTGCCAAAATTTGAAACTAATATGTGGAAAGGAGATTTATGTTGGTGGTCAGTGTTGTTGAGAGGTGTTGCCTGCATCGGTTATTCTTGGTTACGGTGGTGTAGACATCTATATTTGTTGTTGTTGCTTAGATCACGTCGGTCCTAATTCTGCAGACCTCCGACATAAAGTGTTTCTGTCATGACCGTCCCATCGATTTCCAGGTGAAGTTTTGCCCGGACAAACTTCATTATCCAACGTTCTACCGCCACTACCACTGCCACCACCATCACCGTTGCCGCCTCTACCGTCACTACTACTACTACTACTACTACTACTACTACTACTACTACTACTACTGCTGCTGCTGCTGCTGCTGCTGCCACTACTTGTAGTCATCGACGTCGTTGTCGTCGTAGTAGCAGCAGTAGTAGCTACAGCAGCAGCAGTATTAGTAGTAGTATCGCATCAAAAATTATATCTAAAACTAAAACTACTACTACTACCGCCGCCGCCACCACAACCACGACCAACATCACCGCAATAAGAACCATCATCATCACCAGCACCAGCACTACTACTACTACTACTACTACTACAATTATTGCATCAACAACTATAACTAAAACTTCCAATTATTATCCCCACCGCCACAACATCCACCCCACCATCATCACTCCAACGACGACTACTACTACTACTACTGCTACTACAGCTGCTACTACTACTACTACTACTACTACTACTACAGCTGCTACTAATACTACTACTACTACTACTGCTACTACTACAGCTGCTGCTATTACTACTACTACTACTACTACTACTACTTCAGGGATGGTGATTGCTGTGGTACAACAAAGATGATTAAATCAGTTTGTCATACAATAGCTCATGACTCACACGGCTCAACCGAACCATACCACACAACATGCCGTGTGGTTGCGAGTGTGTGTGTCTAAGTGTGCGCGAGTTCGTGTGTGTGTGTGTGTGTGTGTGTGTGTGTGTGTGTGTGTGTAATGTACTCGGCAATGTGAGTTGTACGCTAAAAGACGAGTGCTGCATTTGCGAGATTCTGCGTGTACGTGTATGTGTGTGCTAATCTGTGTGTAAATGTGTGTACGGATACATGTTTGTTCTGTGTGTGTGTGAGAGAGAGAGTTGTACATGACAGCGTGTCTTATTTGATATGATGTGCAAAAAAGACGCACGTTGTGTTCGTGCATGCGTGCAAGCGTGTGCGCGTGGATGTGTGTGTGTTTGTGTGCGTGCGTGCGTGTTTGTCTGCATGTTTGCATGTTTGCGTGTTTGTGTACGCGTCTATGTACTTGCCTGCGTATGCGCATACGCCTGTGATTGTTAATATGTGCACGTGTGTGTGTATATATGTGTGTGTGTGTGTGTGCGTGTGTGTGTGTGTGTGCGTGTGTGTGTGTGCGTACATATGTGCATGCATGTGTGCGCAGTATGTTTCACAGAATCTTTGTAAGTTGTGTAAAAAGGGCATGTGTTGTGTATGTATGTGTGTGTGTGTGTGCGTGTGTGCGTGTATGTGTGCGTGTGCGCGCGCGTGTATGTTTGTCTATTATCTATATGCACCAACAGGCACTGTTGTAACAAATTAACCAAGTGTGACTGCTTTTCTAATTTTTTCTTCCTTTCTTATGTTAATATGAACGAAAACTGATTCTATATGTATGTATGTATGTATGTATGTATGTACACATGCATATTAACAATAAGAGATTTTAAATATATGAAAACAATATGCATTAAATGAATAGAAAAATCGATGCAAAACACACACATACACACACATATATAACCGTGTATGTATGTATCTACATATATCTCTATCTATCTATCTATCTATCTAAATGTACACACATATATGCATACATACATATATGTATGTATATATACATGTATGTATGAGTGGGTATATGTTGTGTGTGTGTGTGCGCGCGCGCGCGTGCGTATGCGTGTGCGAGTGTGCAGTGGGCTGTGACTGATGTTTGTTGAAAGTTTGATGGAAATAAAGGGAGTGAGCAGATGGTAGTGGTGGTGGTTGTGGTGGTGGTGGTGGTGGTGGTGGTGATGGTGGAGTGTGGTGGTGGTGGTGGTGGTGGTGGTGATGGTGGAGTGGTGGTGGTGGTGGTGGTGGTGGTGGTGGTGGTGGAAGAAGAGCGAAAATCAAATTATATAAATATAGAAATAAATAAATGTTCTTTATAAAGAACAACGGCAACAGTACCAAGAGCAAAACATAAACATGACACATCAATAATAATAAATATTTTCCACAAGGGCGTTAACACCGAAAACAATCATTACAAACAGAGAATCGATTGTGAGAGAAATATCAAGCACGGGAAACATTACATAAAAGCCATGTTTTTTGTTGTTCCGAAAGGTCAATCAGTGGATTCTCGTACGTTCAGTTTCAACCGAACGGGCGAAGCAACTTACTCTGTGTTCTCCGTTGAGAACATTTTCTGTGTTGAATGCAGGCCCATTCATGTAGGCCATGCTCCCCACTTTCATCCATCTTTGAGCAAATTCACTGAAGGGCAACATTTTCGTTTCCATCTTTTCTTTCAAGGAATTTGAAGAAGTTGAGGAAAGTCTTGGCCGAAGAGGGAACTGTTTATTTTTATTCATTTGAATCTTATCTGACACATTTAGGACGGTACAGCAGTTATACACCCAAATATTTCGAACCGGGACCAATTCACTTGTTAACATTCAATCCCTCATAGACACGCTCCAGCCTCTAGTCCACAAGCATGCAGTCACCTTTTCTCCATCTTTTCTAACTCTACTGCATCGGTTTCTCGAAGTTGGCTGTTCTCGTGTCCCCTCACTCGATTTGTCTTTCCATCTCTTGTCATACATGTAGTGTCCGCTCGACACGCCACCGTACTAATTAATGTACCTTCTTCCCAATGACATTGTCCCTCTAGAATCTTCTTCCTGTACATGTTCTTCCTACAACTTTTTAAAAGGAATGCTAACAACATTATGTTTACCAGTCACGTAAGGTCTCCAAAGTTCATGGTCACTGCCTCTTCCTTCTGACTCAGTAAGCAGAAAAATAAAAAAGATGCTCAAAATATGATCACTTTCACTAAAGCCATCAGAGAGAAGAAAATTGGCTGTTTCTCTCGGACAAAGTAAGAAAGGAGTGCAGTGTTCACGATGGGGCAGGTGTTGTGTGTAGCACAGTTAGTCTCAACAACGGTTCGATGTCACTCCACAAGTCAGGAATGCTCGGACACAAAACGAGTGCACACAGAACGGTTTTCCTTGCTCTGCATTTATCTTGGATAAAGCTATCGTGTCTATAAAGTTGGACTTCTCATAAGCTTTAATGCGCTAAATTCATTTTTCCTGAATAAGCGTTGTTACAATTGGCATTCTAATATGCTCATCAAATACGGTAGTTAAGTTATTCATATCATAATCGACTGATAAATGTTTCAAATTAAGTATGGTAAATAGATAACTGATATTGTTTTTAGAATTCAAACCTCAGTGAAATAGTTGCTGTACTTCGTTATTTTCTCACAGGAACTGTGGGTTCCAGTTCAGCCATATGCACTTTGCTCTGATATTAACAATACCATTGCTTGTTAAATTTTTTCAAGCTTTACCAGCGTAGTCCTACTATAGTAGATTAATATTATAGACTGGTTATGTCTTCGATTTTGTTCCATACTTAATATTATTTACTTCTTGTCGAAATGATGACGTAATGATGAAAATAAAAGATAAAAACTCTTAATACAAACGGTGTGACAAAGATTATAAATTAAAATATAGCTTTCAAAGATTTTAAAGACGTTCTCTTGAAGGTCTTCGCTTTCAATGTGCATTTCACACCATCTCTAGAATAAAACACATCAGAATAAATACACTTTCGAAAGAAATTATACATTTCATGAATCTCTATAAATTTCCTGCAATCACATAGTTTTCAATGTAACGTATAATTCTTATGGATACTGGAAGTTCTTATTTTGTTGGTGTGGTAAGCTGGCAAAATTGTTGGCGCACCGATCAAAGTGATTAGCTATGTTTTTTCTGGCTCTTTACGTTTTGAGTTCAAATACCATCGAATTCAATTTTGTCTTTCACCCTTTCCATATCAATAAATTAAGTACTTGTTGAGCACTGGGGTCAATGTAATAGATTAGTCCCCTACCACAAAATTTCAGGCCTTGTGCCTATAATATAAAGGATTATTATCACCATTAGGGTGGTGGACAAAATGCGTAGCGGTATTTCTTCTGGCTCTCTACGCCCTGAGTGTAAATCCCATCGAGGTCAATTTTGCCTTTCATCTTTTGGGGATTGATAAAATAAGAAGCGGTTAAGTACTGGGGTTGGCCATTATGAGACATGCAGCCCTGTATTCTATTTCATGACGAAGGACTGGCAAGTTATACCCCGCCACGCACACGGCAGAAAATAAACTAAGTGCCACAATGTCATGAATTGAGATAATTTATGTAGATGATGATGATGCAGATGAAGTAGCAAAAATTCTTATTGAATTGATAATTGCTTCTTAGTTGGAGAAAGAAAACAAAGATCTAGTGGCAGTTGTTAAAGATTTTCGAAGGAAAGAGGAGATAACTTCAAGAAATTAACACTTAATTTCACAGAAAATTGAATGTTTATTGGTACAGAGTGTGGGGGGGGGGCTCTGATCTTTGTTTGTTGGAACGATGACAGCACCAGATATGTTTCAGTCTTAATCGGCTTTATCAGCAAAGCACAGCCTTCTGAAGCATTTCATCAAGAGACAGGCAGAAAAATAATTACGGAGATTTTGGGGTCAGTATAATTGATATAATTACAAGTATACTAAAACAAATAACTCAAAATATTGAGTCGATGAAGTTTAATACGAACGAAATGTAACAGAATCTGTCAAACTGCCTACTCACAAAGCTCAAGATATTTCACTCCAGCTCAGGACAAAGAGCAAAGCACAAAGAACAAGGAGTAAGTCTGACCACAAAGGAGTTGCAAGTGATGCACATCGTCAGTGATAAAAATAACTGACCGTGGTGAAAGGACATCAAAACAACAATTTTAAATCGTTGTGAATTAACAAATTAATGATCTAATGAATTGATAATAAAATCGAAGAAAAATACATGTAACGTGTATACTTCAATTGACAGTATGCTCGTTTCATGGAACAACATATATTTCACCTCGATTTTGCATCGGAAATTTTACAAAACAAATACAAGTATGAAAATAAAATTTTATGTGAAATTAATAAACATATATTTTAGGCTTGGCATGAAAAATAAGCCTCGCAGTTATAATACAAGGCTTTTGGTTGCTAGAAAAGGGATCGAGCGGATTGTGAATTAATTTCGACTTTCGTTAAAGGTATCGTCAGGATTTACATGTTCACCAATGGTTGCGTTGTATATAGACATTCTATGGGTGATTATTTACAAAGGATTACAAAGTTGGCCGTACATGAAAATTAACTTCGGCTCAGAAACAGCGTATATGAGATTAAAATTACAACCAAGGTTACAATCATTTGTTTAATAAATGTCGTTTGGATTGCGCTGCGTAAAATGAATCCCGTGGCTATAGAACAGAACCGTCAACCGCCAGTAGCCAACCAGACACAGGGATCTAATAGACTATCGATCAGTTTAGCTTTCTTTAAAGACTATGGCCATGGTGGAACAGCAGCTTTAAGGGTTTTAGTAGATCATATTGACCCTAGTATATTATATGCGCGCGCGTACACACAAATGTATGTTTGTATGTATATACATAATACTATAATCAAATACTATAATCAAATAGGGCGGCGAGCTGGCAGAGTCGTTAGCACGCCGGGCGAAATGCTTAGCGGTATTTCGTCTTCCGCTACGTTCTGAGTTCAAATTCCGCCGAGGTCGACTTTGCCTTTCATCCTTTCGGGGTCGATTAAATAAGTACCAGTTACGCACTGGGGTCGATATTATCGACTTAATCCGTTTGTCTGTCCTTGTTTGTCCCCTGTGTTTAGCCCCTTGTGGGTAGTAAAAAAATAGGTATTTTGTCCATCTTTATGTTCTGAGTTCAAATTCCGCCGAGGTCGACTTTGCCTTTCATCCTTTCGGGGTCGATAAATTAAGTACCAGTTACGCTGAGGGGTCGATGTATTCGACTTGATCCATTTATCTGTCCTTATTTGTCCCATCTATTAACCCCTTGTGGGCAATAAAGTAATAATAATCAAATACTATAATCAAATATTGCATACATATACATACATACACACAGACACACACACACGTACATGTACACGTGTGAGACAGACAGAGGAAGAGAGAGAAGAGCATAGTGATGATTAAATATTAATTGTTTCCGTGTATTTAATTACGATTTAATCTATGTATTAAGAGTAATATATAATTAAAGAAAAAAAAATAACGATTTTTCTATCCTATTAAATGATGTAAGTTTAAACACGAAAATTTAAAATTAGCGTTAACTCAATAATTGTCGGCATTATTAATACGGTTGCTTCACCAGCATCACCACCATAATTACCATGCCACTCCATCCCCATACATTTAACCCACAGCTCTGGAGATAGCGTGCATGCTACTTTGATTTCCTCATTGATTATAAGCAATATACGAACAGTAGTAATAGTAGTAGTAGTATTAGTATTAGTATTAGTAGTAGTAGTAGTAGTAGTAGTAGTAGTAGTAGTAGTAGTAGTAGTAGTAGTAGCAGCAGTAGTAGTAATAGTAGTAGTAGTAGCAGCAGCAGTAGTAGTAATAGTAGTAGTAGTAGTAGTAGTAGTAGTAGTAGTAATAGCCACAGCAGCAGCAGTAGAGTTAGTTACAGTAGCTGTGGTGGTAACAGTGGTTGTAGTGGTGATAGTAATGAATTGATTGCGTGGAGGGGCGAGTGTTATTGGTTGGTTGGCTAGTGGGGATGATAGTAATGGTAGTGGAGATAGTAGTGGTGGTGGTGGTGGTGGTGTTGATAGGGACATTAGGAAGAATAGTGCACATGGTAAAACATAAACCAGGAAAACGTGAGTGAAGCAGGCTCACTTCCATTGCAACATACTTGAATACATCATGCTTGAATACAGAAAAAGACATACATACATAAGCACACGCAAATACACACACACACACACACACACATATATATATAGTTAAATATAGTTAATCCAGACATGAAAATACAAAGGGAAAACACAACAACGCGAGGACGCGGAACAAGTATAGTATCATTGGACGCTCAGGAAAGGAAAGAAAGAAAGAAGGAGAATTTAACGTTTCGAGCGGAGCTTTTCGTCAGAAACATAGGAAAAGGAAAGATCAAAGGAAGGGGAGACGGAGGAAAAAAATCGCCAACGGTGCACACGCGGTCACATTTATATATATATATATACATACACATGTACACACAAGCACGCAAACACACACACACACACACACACACACACACACACACACACACACCACACACACACACACAAACATACACTAGAAGCAGGCGGCTTGGTGTTTAGAGTATTGCAATCACGATCGTAATATTGCTGTCTCGATCTCTGGACCGATGCCGTGTTCTTTAGCAAAACACTCCATTTCACGTTAGTTAAGTCCAATTTCTTTTTATATATATTACAAAAAGTTTCTTTGGGTTTTGGTTTTAAAGAACAAAATTTCGATTCGCAAACAATAGCAACATCAACGATGATGATGATAATAATAATAATAAAGAAAACTTACGCATATGTATGTATATATATATACACACACATATATATGTTGTTTACGTTTTGTGACGTCCAGTACTCATATATGCATGCCTATATATATACATATGTATGTACATATGTGTGTGTATATATATGCATATATATATATATATATAATATATATATATATATATATATATATATATATATTATATATATATATATATTATATATATATATATAATATATATATGCATATATATATATATATATATATATATATGTCTGCACATATATACGTACATATATGTATATATATATATAGTACGTTTAAATATTTGTTGTGCAAGAATTTTTATGTGAAATCGTGTGTTGAAACAGATATTGTTATATTTCGGAATGGTCATTTTGCCAGTTCAGCCAATAAAAACACACGCACTATATATTTGGTGTTATTTTGCTTCGGTGTTATTTATTTTTTACATTAATCTTAATCTTATTTCGGCCAGAGTTCTTTCGTCACACTCCTGTGACCGCATCAATGGTCCTTTGTTTTCTTCTTTCTTATTTGTGTCTCTCCTTACTAACCGTCAGCTGACGCTGATGCGGTCACAGGAGTGTGACGAAAGAACTGGCCGAAATAAGATTAAGATTAATGTAAAAAATAGATAACACTGAAGCAAAATAACACCAAATATATAGTGCGTGTGTTTTTATTGGCTAAACTAGCAAAATGACCATTCCGAAATCTAACAATATATATATATATATATATATAGATATATATATTATATATATATATATATATATATATATATATATATATATATATATATAAAACAAAAGAAAGAAAGAAAATGGAGATTATGGGTGTATAAATAATTTATTTATATGACATATTAAGGTTGCAAGTCTTATAAAAACAATGCAAATAAATTATGAATTATAAAGCTCTGAAAGAAATGGCATCTGCCATGTCCTTTAGAGCTTTATAATTTACAATTTATTAGCATTGTTTTTATTAAAAAAACTTTCTCCTCATATCATACAAATAAATTATTTATACACCCACAATTCTTCATTTTCTTTCTTTCATTATTAACAATATGTATTACTATAATGGTCTTCTTATATGATAGAGATTAACCAGTGAAATATTTTGAATATTTAATCCCTAATGAGGACATGATATCCTTGAATTGATTTTATATATATATATAGAAATAGAGAGAGAATAAATATACACACTGTATATATATATATATATACCTTCCTTCATATATATATATGCCTGCGTCTGTAAGTATGTGTATGTATTTATACAGAAGGACATTTATGTAATATTTTAAGCAATTTTATAGTCATCTGGGTTTTTTGTGTTTATTGGGTTAAAATGTTAATTTTTGATCTTGCCCTATATTGTTCTATCAAATGCCAAAAAAGAAAAAAATCATTTAAATATCATTAGTAACTTATCCTATTGACCATAGTATTTTTAAAGCTTCCTCTACTCTTTTATGATGCACTTTCTTAAAAATGGTTCTTCGTAATTTTTTTATGTTTTGAATATCAGAAATTCAGAATTCGTAAAAATGAATTTTAAAAAAATAATGTAAGAAGCATTTTTAAAGAATAACAATAAGTAATTTGAATCTAATGTTCTATAACCGCTTTTATGCACGAATAATGAAAATCCATTTGTTATAAAACCACTATAAGTCTTCAAAGTAATGAATGCAACATGTATTCGATAATGAATACATATTGTACAGTTTCACTTATTACAAATTGGAAATGCCGTGTCTGTTTATTAAGGAGGAAAACGTAATTATAAATGCAAGCAAAATGCATTTATGCGCTTCAAATACACAAGAAGTGTTACATATACGAAACGAAAGAACATTTTAAAATCGTAAACGCATACATATTAAAAAAGTGCATCCATAAATTCCAGAAACCGCAATCAGCGTCTGATTAGAAAAAGAAGAATACTAGTTTCGTTTTTACAGGTTTGAGATGTCTGATGTGCAAAACATAAAAATCAGGAGATAGTTCTTTTTTATTTTCATACTTTTAATAGTTTAAAAAAAAATTTTTTTATACTTTTAAAGGCAAATAAAAAAAGTTACGAGAAGGCGAAAAATCCACGCTTATAAAAAAAAGTGCAAATTTAGCTGGTAATAATTTTTTTTTTAAATGTGATCTGCTGATATAATATAATGCTGATATAATACTGCATCAGGTATGCCTGCATTAATATACATATTCAATATATTGCATTTATCGAGATTTTATAGTGAAGATGAATACGACATATCTCCTATTGAAACTCTACAGAGTCATATCTAGTTGATATTCATTGTTATAAACAATTTTGCATTATAAAATCATTACTATGAAAATTATTGATTTCAAATAATTATTTGTTCGTTTCATTAGAACTTATTGAAAAGTATCTTTCGTACATAGCTTTACCAGGTCTAATTTTTTGACCTAAAATAAATATAATCATGACTTCAGTAAATGAGGGATAAATCGGTTTTAAAAGATGCTGACAATCATAATTTACTCCGCGAATCTAGATTTAATCAGAACGGTTTCATCTACACCATTCACGAAGATGTTTTAAGCTTCATAAAAAAGTGTAATAAAAAAAAAAACATAAACCCTAAAATAAAATTTTATTCAAACGTTTCCTTTTATTTTCTCGGATCGCATTTGATCATTGGTTCTACAACAATAACAACTTGACAGAATTCCAGCTACCACTTCAACTCTGTCATCAAGAACCGACCAGTTTTCAATTTGTGTCTACCGGCTGGAGTTCATTGGTAATAAATTCATCGTTTATACAAGTTTCCGCACTTTTTGTAATTCAATTACATTGGGAAAAAATCAAAAGAAAAAGAATAACATACTCTGAGTAGTCCTCTCTGACACTTGCTTCCATAATATCACTAGCATAGGTAATGTATCGAGGAGAGAAAGTTTTTTTTGTATATGTATTTGCATGAAATTGACTTTGACTATCATCGAATTGGGTTAAAATTTTATCCTAATTTCTCGAATGCCTTGAATACATGCCTGAGTTGACGACGTAGTGTTTCAAAGTAAGAAAATTATTTTGATACTCTTTAATGACAAATTATTTATCTGCATTACAAATTTTAACTTTCGTTCTAGTTCTAGTTCCAAATCCATTTTAAGTAACTAATTGTTAAAAAATTACTGCAATCATCCACAATCATCCGCAGTAAAACAGAAATGAGCAGATAAGCATTTGATTGCCTTCAAACACCAAGAATTTTTACTTTTTCCAACGATAAGAAACTTTCGTTTCTATCTCTTCATATTAACACAACAAAGAGCTGTCATTCGCTCTTTTGAAGATGTAAAGACTTTGGTATTTTCATTTTTAAACGAATAAATTTATTGGAACATTCAACGAAAATAAAACTTCGTTTCGGTTGCGTTGTAAATATTCTCAGAAGAATATTCAGCAATAATTTTTGATAAAGGCATTCGAGAAATTCCAGACGCCATCAGGTACAAGAATCAACACTTTTGCCCTCGCCATGAAGGCGTTTATACACATTCTTTCTCTTTATTTCTTGTCAAATCATCAAGCAGTTAGTGTATAGTTTCTATATACATTTTTCTTCCAGTATATTTTGTTTCGTAACAAGTCAGAGTCTATTAATTGAAGCATTCTTTTCACGAGTATTGCCAAATCAAATTTTCTGTGCTGATTCAATTTCACTATCTTTAGATCGTGTCCTCTTATGATCTGTGTTCTTATCAATAAGTATAGGTTTTTCAACATCACAATTAAAATAAAAGATCTTACTCCATTGTAACTTTTCTTTTAAACGAACTGAAATATTGCGCTGACTCATTCTGGATAATTTACCATAGCACTTCAATAACTGTAGTTTTTGAAGACACCAATCTTTACGTTTTATTTACTTCTTTCATCATGATAAAAGGTTTTTTAATAATCACCTATTGAAAATCACAATTTTGTTGATTGGGCTGTCTCACAGATTTCACGAAAGAAACAAAGTCACAGGTGACGTATCACTTCCAGCTCAATTCTGACCTTAAATATGATTAAGTAGATAACAAAATCCAGTGCTTTCATTCATCTACACATGCCAATTTAAGACACTCACACTGCCAACTGTACAAATTAACTTAACACACCAGTACCTCCAAGCCCAAAACCAACATACGATTTCACCATCACCACCACCAACACTACCATTCCTCACCATCATCATACACTCACTACCTGTTCGTACCTAGAGTACCTTTCTTTTGATCACCGAGGATTTTATAGTGGTTGTGTTGGGTTCACTTGAGAGCTATTGTAACAATATTCTGATCACTGATTCTAGTAAACGAATAGTTTCAAAAATCTTTCTAAATAAAGTGGTTTATGATAGACTAATTTTAATAGCAATAGTTACCTGAAAATATTCTCCGTAATGATAATAAGCCGTTTCCACAATGTGTGTGTGTGTGTACACATGTATATCATCCTTTCTACTAATGGCACAAGGCCTGAAATTTTGGGAGAGGGACTAGTGGATTACATTGACCCCAGTGTTTCACTGGTCCTTAATTTATCGATCCCGACCTCACCGGAAGTTGAAATCAGAACGTAGCGACGACGACATACGGCGAAACATTTCGTCCAGCGTGCTAACAGACATACGTATATCGTCATCAGAGAAGAATATAAAGAAATATTTTCAGGCTTTCGTAACGATTTGTAATTGGCATATAGTCCTGTACGATTCGAATTTGCATGGCAATGCATGTATCTCTGGGTACTATACTGTTTGAAATTGTTCGCATTGAACCACGTATGTTTATATTGATTTCCAAGGAACTTTCATGATATAATAACTTTACACAACAAAAATATTGATTTGATCCACTCTATGCAAATTGCCAGCTTTTATTAAGCTCATTTACCAGATATTTTTGACTCAGTGTCTGAATCAACATTTCACTTCTACACCCCTTTAGCGCTAGAGATGTATTATTCCAAGCCAGGTTAGTTTGATTGCTTATTAATATGAGTCTTATAACATCACAATAATCACATAATCAATTACTGATTTTTTATTGGATTTAATACATAACGAGTGGTTACGTAACAAACTGTTATGGAAATAACACTCTTCATTCGTTACCAGCGAAATATATAGGTGGGTAAAAAAAAAGTCACTGACAACCGTAGAAAGAAACAGTAAAAGAGAAAAAAAGAAACGAGAGACACTTTAGTTGTACAAGTATCAAAGGTAGAGGAGGAGCTATTAAGGACAACATAGAAATAATAAATAAATAATTAAACATTCTCAGACATAGCTCGCTTCATGAATCCGATCTACAAGTTTGGTTAAAAAATATGTAATAATTTAAACTCTTTACAATAGATTTTTTAAGCTTAATAGCAGAGAAATATATATTTTATTAAATTCAAAGATGTTACAACTCAGTAAGAAAGGTGGCGATAATTTAATTTCCTTAAGATTTTGTAAGCAAAGGTCTCATATTTTTCTTTAATTTCGTATTTTTTTCTTTCTCGTTATGATTGAAATTTTTGACCCGGATATTTGTCTGTTAATTTATTTTTCAATATTTCTATCATATATGTTATTTTTAATTACTCCATCACTTCCTTGGTTATTTATACAACTATAATCTCACATCTTTTTTCATTTTTTTTTTGTGTCTTTCCATTTTCAGTTTAATTGATATACGGGAAACTTGATTCTACCAATGTATTTCGGTTGTGGCAACTAAAGAGAATTATCGTAAAATATTTTTTATGTAACAACTTGAAATGTACGTCTTAAATACATTGAAAATATCAGTAACTACTTTCTGATTATTGTATACTACTGGGTGTGTGTGAGAGTGAGTGTATATATATACACCATCCTAATAAAATGAATATACTTGAAACAAAGCATAACTGGGACACCATAGCATTTTGCATGAGTGCGTTGCAGTTTATTATATGTCTAAAATTACATTAATTCTTAGCAAAATGAAGATCTTAGTTGGAACAAACTGTGATTAGTTAATTAAATACTCTATGAATAATCACCATTCATTATACAACAAACTTCAGCTAGCAATCAACATTTTTATTACATCTTTATAATGACATACTTTCATAATTTCATAATTTAATCTCAGTGCACGATGTCTCGTCCAACTTATCCTAACACTGCAAGCTCCATATTGACGTTGAAAATTGTGTGGTGGGGGTTGGGTGGGTGTGTCCGTACGTATCATTCATTAGTTTCAGTAAAAGGATTGCGGCCATGCTAGGACAACGCCTTGAAGGATTCAGTCTAATAAATCCAACTACATATTTTATCAGTTCTTTTGATGAACTACTAAGTTATGGTGACGTAAACAAACCAACAAACGGTGATCGAGAACAAACATAAAACATAAAAACATACACACAGAGTTATATATATGTATAATCTATCTATCTATATGTATATATATATACACACATACATACATATCTATATATACATAGACATACACATATTTGCTACGGGCTTTCAGTTTCAGCCGACCAAATGCATTCTCAAGGCTTTAGTCGGCCCGAGGCTAGAGTGAAGGACAACTTCCCAAGGTCCCGCGCAGTGGGACTGAACCCAAGACCAAAATGTGGCTGGGAAGCAAGTTTCCTACACGCACAGTACCACTTGCGCCAGGTACTTATGTATATATATATATATATATATATTTTTGGTAGAAATGACTGATTGTCCCTCTTAGCGTTTGGCATGTATGTATAATGCCTTCTGGCATATATGTATAATGCCCTCTATATATAAATTAATATGTTCAATAAGAAATAATTATTTTCGAAATTTTTTCTCTTATGAGGTTTTTACGCTATCTACCTGACAATTTCTTGTTAAGTTTTCCTTATTAAGTAGTTTGTCCTAATTGCTAATATATATAATGTATATATATATATATATATATATATATATATATATATATATATATATTACTTTTACTTTTTACTTTTACTTTTACTTGTTTCAGTCATTTGACTGCGGCCATGCTGGAGCACCGCCTTTAGTCGATCAAATCGACCCCGGGACTTAATCTTTGTAAGCCCAGTAGTACTTATTCCTATCGTTCTCTTTTTGCCGAACCGCTAAGTGACGGGGACGTAAACACACCAGCATCGGTTGTCAAGCAATGCTAGGGGGACAACACAGACACACAAACACACAACACACACACATCATATATTATATATATATTATATACATACATACGACAGGCTTCTTTCAGTTTCCGTCTACCAAATCCACTCACAAGGCTTTGGTCGGCCCGAGGCTATAGTAGAAGAACATTTGCCCAAGATGCCACGCAGTGGGACTGAACCCGGAACCATGTAGTTCATAAGCAAGCTACTTACCCACACGCCCTCCTGCGCGCATATATATATATATATATATATATATATATATATATATATATATAATATAGTGTAATAAATAAAATATATGCATACATACAAACATATATGTACGTACCGACATCTACATGTATATATACATGCATATATAAATATATATACATACAGGACACCACAAAAAGACGTAAAACTCAACAGAAACTAAAACGGAAAAGCCATTTTGTTACAACAGAAAGACAGAGACGTGGAACAGGACGAGAACGAAAACGGGAAAAACATTATTCACATTCATTTCATATAGCTCATGTATTATGCATACTGTTGATAGCCGACTAAATATGCTCCCAATGGCTCAAATACGAACCAATCAATTCTTTAAAGAGTGACACTCATTTGCTTTTCCTTATTTTTGACATGATATATTCAATACTGCGAGCGCGAATAGATGAGCGGTATTTTATCCGTCAATATACTACTTTGTTTGTTTTTTGCTTTGCTGTTTTTGTTTTGTTTTTGTTCTTGTTGTTGCTGCTGTGATTGGAGGAAGGGGCAATGTCTATAGTCTTCTCATACCTTCCAAGTCTGGCGACATTCAGTTAGTGCCATTAATGCTTCGCATAAGCTGTTGTCAATTGGCATCTATCTATCTATCATTTATCTATCTATCTATCTATCTATCTATCTATCTATCTATCTATCTATCTATCTATCTATCTATCTATCTATCTATCTATCTATCTATCTGTTTATTGACGGACGTGATGTCACTTCGACTCCGAAGGTAATCGTTTATTTTGACTATTTATAGGCCAATTTTTGTGTACATTTTTGTAAATAAGTTGTGTAAGGCACCCAACTTTCGTTTGAGTGCTTTTCCAAGGGAGGAATTCGCCCCTAGGGGCAGTTTCAGCCCTATTTAATTTGTGTAATTTCCTTTTCGACATTTTGAAAATGTCAAGAAATTGTATTTTAGAACGATGGTCGCGTTCCTCTATCGACCAGCTTTCTCCTAGACTGGAAACGCTAGGAGAAAAAAAGAATTTATGCACGGAAGGTGAAATCATCAATGAATTTGCAATGAACGCTGCAACCACTTGTAGTTAAAAACCCTGTCACCACTACCACCACTAACAAGAACAACAAAGAGAATACTACTGTTACCACCACCGCTTTCACCACCACCACCACCACCATCAGCATCTACAACAGCAACAAATACAAAACAAAGGTCGCAAGGCCAAGCACCGTCAACACCACCAGTGAGTCCACCACCAACACCGACAACAACACCATGGCAGCATCTGCTACTAAAACTGTTATCCCTGCTAAAGACATCGCCACCAATAACAATACCAACATCACCATCACCGCCACCAAAGACCGTGCCGTCAATGCTACTAATCCACTAACACCACCACCACCGCCGTCACCAAGAACGACAATAACAACAAGAACAACAACACCAACACAACAACGACAACAACAATTCCCTTCAACCACTGCTCACTCCATCACCAACAAGTGAAAAAATAACAACGACAACCAAACGAAATGCCGAAATTTGCGCTAATGCAGGACTAAATTACGCAGACAATTTTCCACCCCTTGCTAGTTGCATAATCAGCAACCACAAACCTACAACCCAAACCCCTGCCATCAACATCAACACCACCGGCAGTAACAACAATAACAAAACAACAACAAACTTCGCCGAGGCGATAAAAGAAAAAGTAACAAAAGTTTCGTTTACTACACAACAAATAAAAGATTGCAGAAACATTATCACCAATGAGAACGACAAAATACTCTTACACATATCACAACACATACTGAATGAGGAGAAAAAGAAGACAATTGTATGTAAAATCACAAATAAAAAAACTAAAAGTCCAGAAAAGGCAAGCACCGACAAAATAGAAAAGTGCCTACGCCCCATCTGGGGATACAAGGATTTTGTGACTTGGGCGAACAAGTTCGCCCGCGTACAGGTGGTTTTTCAGAATGAAGAGTTGGCGAAGGAATTCTCAACGATAACCCTTCATTCTGATGAACTAACGATGACACCGAGTTACCTTGGCCAGAAGGTGACGAAGGTCATTGTCAATAATGTCCCCCAAGTAACAACAACACTGTGGATAACATACGCTTTAACATCCGAAATGGAGGACTTAAACATCCTAGATATCGGTGTTTCGAAAAACAAGGAAAAACAAAGAGAATGGAGTTCCTCTTCCACATAAGTCAAGATGACATCAATAAAATTCCCACCCACGTACATCTTGAGGATGGCCGCAAGTTATACGTAGTAGTCGAGGGCAGAAGGCCACGATGCTATACATGTGGCAGTGAGGCATACCTCAAAAAGGAGTGCAAATCTGCCGCTAAATTACAACAACAACAACAGCCACAGGAAAAATCACAAAAGCCAGCATTATTGCCCACACCACAATATGGACAGCTAGTCAAGAAGCTGTATGCAGAAATGCATGAAAAACAACAAAGAACAAGCCAACCCAACCAAACAACACCAACACCAGCGCCAAGAACAGAATCATCACCACCAACAACAAATAAACCAATTCCAACACCAAGAATAACAACGAAGAAGACAAGCACCAAGGATGTAGGAGAGACAATAACCACAACAACCCCCCAGCAACACCCTCCCCGCGCACACAACAATATCTACAACCGCACAAACAGACCCAGACGCTTTACCCTTACCCCCTGCTGATTCGTCAGACTTTTCATCTAACGATGAAAGTTCGACAGAATGGCAAATAGCCACAGGGGGTAAAGAAAAAGATCAAGAAAAACCAACAAAAATCGCAACCAAAGCAGGGAGATACCTGAACCCTGAAAAGCTCCACACACAAAAAAACAACCAACACACCAACACCACAAAAACACACACAATGCTATCAGCGATAGACACCAAAGACTCCAAACTAATGGAGTACATCACAGGCTACACAAACATTTGTGAAGATGACTTTAAAAAATACAATCAATCATCCACGCACTATACCACCCAAACACATCAAAATACTACACATCACACAAACACAACACCACAAACTCAAAGCCCTCTTCCCAAATGCTGTAGGGGGTTTTCAAAAATATCTGTCCCAAAAACTTTATAAAAACCTCCTCGAAGACACATCAAAGAACGAGGAAGCCAAAACTTTCGACACAAGTAAGTAACTCTCTGTACTTTCCTTTTTGTGCTTTAAAGCACACACCCCAATAGAATCATGGTCAAGATTGGTTGTGTGAATGCGCGTGGCTTGGGGTCTCCTTGGAAACAAGGATACCTCCTAAATGACATCAAGTCACATGATTTGGGAATCATAGCCATAAGTGAGACCAGACTCCACGAGCCACGGGCCCTAAAGTCCATGTTTGGCGGACAGTTTAACATTTATTTCGCTCCCTGTCTGCCGAGGATGGGTGGTAGTGGCACCGCGGTACTTTTTCACAAGAGCCTGGATCTCGAAGTCAAGATATTCGTAGACCCGGAGGGTAGACTGATCGTTCTGGATGTCGACGGCAGCAATGGGTGCGCTTTTCGACTCGTAACAGTCTACGCACCACCTTTAACAGGTCGGCCGGATTTCTTTCGACGTCTAGAAGTATTCCTGGGAACGTCTCGTCCTTTACTTTTAGTGGGGGATTGGAATGCTACCTTGGACACACATCTAGACTACGTGGGGAGAGACAAAAACAGAAGGGGATGCAAATGCCTCAGAGACCTGCTCAGACGATTCCAACTGTCTGACAGGTACCGACTCGACCACCCAAATGCACCAACGTGGACATGGAGCAACCGCAGTGGGTCGTCGAGATCGTATCTAGATAGGATACTGTAGGACAGTAGACAAGGATAACTTAGGATGTCCACAATTCCACACAGTCAGCTACACGGATCACAAATTGGTGACGTGTACGCTAGACTTAGATAAGGCACATAGACAGGGTCCTGGGTACTGGAAACTGAACGCATCATTCCCGTCCAGACAAGTTTTCAGAGACCGGATTAGCACACTAGTAAAGAGGGCTTTGACGGGAGCCATCATCAACAACAAATGGTGGTTTGCCCTCAAGAGAGCAGTAAAAGCAGAAGGCGATTAGGTACAGCAAAGCACTAGCCATAGATAGAAATAGAGTAGAGGGTGAGCTAGTTAAGAAGCTAGAAGAGGCAATTAGAAGCGGCATCGCATCCGACGTTTTGGCGGCGAGGTTGGCCCTCGACCAACACTTCAACGCCAAACACGAAGGATGTGCTGTCAGAGCTAGGATGCGTGCTCTAAGGAACAAAGGTGTTGGAGCCGCGGGAGAGGCCCGGGTGGCAGAGGCGCAACAGGGCAACAAAGCCACCATTCGGTCCCTGGTAGATGAACAGGGGCGCGAATTGCTCGAGCCAAGTAAAATGTGTGAGGCCTTTCAGCAGCATTTTGCCCGACTGTTCGGGACGAGTGGAGGGCAAGAACGTAGGGTGGACTTCAGTGCCTACCTACATAGCCTGTCACGACTCTCGACAAGAAAGGCAGGGTGCTGCGAAGGTGCCATCACGGCGGCGGAAGTGCAGGAAGCGATGGCAGAATGCTCGAGGGACAAATTACCACCGGTTGTTTGATGGTCTAACCCTACGAGTTTTACAATTGTATGCCAGACTTGTTTGGAGACGTCTTGGCAGCGGTATACTGCAACTGGCAGCAAAACGGGAGCATACCCGGTTTTGTGAGTCGAGGAGCTGTAACTCTGCTGAAGAAAGATCCAAACAAGGGAACATTATAGATAACTTTAGACCAATCACACTGCTCAATGCAGACCTGAAAATTTTGACAAAGGTGTTAGCCAAGAGGTTGGCGCTTGTCATCGAGAAACTGGTCGACAACGCACAAACGTGCGCCGTGCCGGGCCGGAGCACCACAACCCAACCTCCATCTGATGCGCGACATCATAGACAGGGTACTTAACGAACCTGGCATAGGTGGGGCACTGATCAACTTGGATCAATCGAAAGCCTTTGATAGGGTAGACCATCGATACTTGGAGGCGGTCCTGAGAGCGGCTGGTTTCGGTCCCGTCTTCCGCGGCTGGATAGCTGCCTTGTACAGAGGCATCCGTTCGGTAATTCACGTAAATGGACATCTATCGAGACCTTTCGACATTGCACGTTCGGTCCGTCAGGGATGCCCCCTCTCGGCGCTTCTATACGTATTGACTCTTGAGCCACTACTGCGGAAGGTGGCGACTCTGAGGGGCATCCCGCCAGAATTAGGATGCGGGACGAGCGTGTCTGCATACGCGGACGACGTCACCGTCATAGTGTCAAGCCACGCGCACATCGAGCGGGTCGGCGAAACACTAAAAGACTACGAAGCGGTGACAGGAGCAAAAATCAACCGGGAAAAGTCAGTGGGCTTGCGGCTCGGCACCTGGAGAAGCAAGCCCATGCCGTCCACCAGTACCTCCGTCGTGGGACGCTGGACAGACGGCCCGGTTAAGTTGCTCGGGGTCTGGTTCGGTCCGGACCTCCAAGTGGAGAAGAACTGGAACGAGATAACGAGTAGGGTGGTCACTCTCGCTCAGCAATGTGCCGAGAGGAAA
>NC_043005.1:94927530-94937530 GCF_006345805.1 Octopus sinensis | reverse complement strand
GCTGGAATGAAAGACATTCTTTGGTGACGGAAACATGTGAGTCATAGAGAGAATCGGCTGTGAAGAATGGATCTGAGAACTGGGTCGATAGAACCATTCTTAATTGGGACGTTTGGAATATTTTAAGTCATAACCATTAATTTCAAGACGAATAGTATTAGTTTTTGGAGGAGGCAATGAGATGATGTGCTTGCAGTGGCAGGTTTTGAGAGAGTGGTGGTGTTGGTGAGCGTCAAGAAGCAGAGGTGGTGGTGACGGTACGGGTGATAATGGTATTGGTGGTGATGATGTGGCGGTGGTGAGGATGGTGGTGATGCTTGCGGTGTAGATCTTTGTGGTGGCGGTGTTTTTTTTTATGGTGGTAGTTGTGATGAATTTTAAGCTGCGGTGTTGTTCATAGTGGTGTCAGTCGTGTTGTTGCTTGTTGTTGTTGATGTAGTAGCAGCAGCAGCAGCAGTATAGTAGTAGTAGTAGTAGTAGTAGTAGTAGTAGCAGCAGCAGCAGCAGCAGCAGCAGCAGCAGCAGCAGCAGCAGCAGCATCGGCAACAGCAGCAGCACCGGCAACAGCTGCAATTGCAGCAGCAGCAGTGGTAGCAACCATAGATGGATCGTGGTAGTAATGTTATAGGGATTTGGACAATAATCCTTTCTACTATAGGCATAAAACCTGAAGTTTGTGATGGGGGGAGGCGTTGTTAGTCAATTATATCACTTATATCTTATCGACCCCGAAATGATGAAAGGCAGAGTCAACCTCAGCCGAATTTTAACTCAGGGAGTAAAGACGGACGAAATATTGTCAAACATTTTGTCCGGCGCGCTAACGATGCAGCCAGTTCGCCGCCTATGATATGGCTAATAATAGGATTGGTCTTTTCTTCTCAGCAAAATGGCACCATCATTAGAGCCTTAAATAAAATACCTCATGGTGTTTGTTTAGGCTCTGAGAGCCCTGAGTTCAAATCACGCGAAGGTTAACTTAGCTCACCATTTCGGAGTCGATAAAAGAAGAAAAAAACATGAATTCAAGGCGTTGGATTTACAGAGTTTTAGAGCATTGGACGAAATGTCTTGTGGTGTCTCATCCAGCTGTTTGCAACCTGAAAACAATGCTTCAACGACACTAGTTATTTCTTTATTGCCCACAAGAGGCTGAACATAGAGGGGACAAACAAGGACAGACAAACGGATTAAGTCGATTACATCGACCCCAGTGCGTAAATGGTACATATTTTATCGACCCCGAAAGGATGAAAGGCAAAGTCGACCTCGGCGGAATTTGAACTCAGAACGTAACGGCAGACGAAATACGGCTACGCATTTCGCCCGGCGTGCTAACGTTTCTGCCAGCTCGCCGCCCTAACGACACTAGTACCAAGGTGTATCAACTCGGACTGTTTTGACTATAAACAGCCTCTAGATTTGGCTGCGTTCTATGAAAATTCTATTCTACTAAAGAGTAGATATTGATTTCATTCATACCAGCCAAAACAAATTTGAATGCATTTTCTCAGTGAAAAAAAAAAAAAATCTGAATATTGCTAAATACATCCAGATTGGTGGATAAAATGCTGTTATCGTTCAACTATTCTATTTTGTTTTGATACTCTTATGTTTATACACACTGACAAATGTTGACTCTGGCTCAAATCAGTTAATTGTCAATGAACTGCGCTGATAAGACAAAATAATATCGAAACTTTTGCCTGCAGATGATGGAATATTTTTACATAAATATAATAGAGAACTGAATTATAAATTTTATTTAATGTTTTCTATTGGACAAATTTTGATTTTCAGTAACTGCTACTATCAAGAGAATGTATTATTCTTTTTAAATAGTAGAAAGCGGAAAATGCTATGTCATGCAAATGACACAAAATATTAGAGTTCGAGCTTGATTATCTAAAAGAGACGGGCGTGGAGTATTTTGTTTAGATAACTGATCGTTCCGATGACTGAAAAGCTCGAAAACAATGAGAGCCACACTAAACGTAATTACTGGATCTTGAAATCTTGTTTCGATAATCCGAAATTTAAGTAATTGATGTTCAGACAGCCAATCTTTGACTGGAGAGAGAGAGAGAGAGAGAGGGAGAGAGAGAGAGAGAGAAAGAGAGAGGGGGAAGGACAACATACATGCGTACATATACATCAAATATAGTCATATATATACATATATAAGCACACACATATACATATACATACATTTATATCCAGATATCACCCCCCATATACATGTATATATATTTCTTTACTTCCCACAAGGGACTAAACACAGAGGGGACAAACAAGGACAGACAAACGGATTAAGTCGATTACATCGACCCCAGTGCGTAACTGGTACTTAATTTATCGACCCCGAAAGGATGAAAGCAAAGTCGACCTCGGCGGAATTTGAACTCAGAACGTAACGGCAGACAAAATACCGCTAAGCATTTCGCCCGGCGTACTAACGTTTCTGCCAGCTCGCTGCCTTTATATATGTATATGTACACACAGAAACACAGACAGACAGACAGACAGACAGACAGGCAGACACACAGACATACACATATAGACATGTATGTATCTATCTACTTTTATATAATTCTATATATAATCATAACATAATATGTACATATGTGCATATATAAGTACTTTTTTCTGTGTACATGTCTTCCTTGTGATGGTGGTGGTGGTGGTGGTAGTGTTGGTATTGATGCTAATAGTAGTGGTGTTCGTAGTAATGTTCCTGTTGGTGCCAATGTTCCAGGTAAGAGAGGCGGAGGACAGCAGCACTGAAGTGCTGCCGTTGGAGTATGAAAGTTTTAGTGATAATATTGGTAATAGTTTTGCTACTTTTTATCGTGTTATTTTCTTTTGTTTTGTTCTTTTGTGTATGTTTCTAGATATCTTCTATTTTCTTTTAGAACAGCTTTACACGATTTAAATTTGAGTGAAGTTTTATTCAAGTATTTGGCATGTGTGTGTGTGTGTGTGTGTGTGTGTGTGTGTGTCTTTTTGTAAAAAAAGTTTTTTTTTCAATTGAAATTTAAAGAAATAATTACAACGATGATTAATAGGAAATTGAATAAAGGAGGAAAGAAGACAAAAAGATTTAAATAAAAAACTTAAATTTAAAAAATTTAACATGACGGTACATTTTTTAAATCAATTAAGTGACATAATTTTGAAATCAATTAAAAGCGAAGATTTTGACATAAGCACCACGTTTTTAGTCGGCGCCTTTGATTTAATGTATGATGCAGACGAAGATAAAATGAGAGAGCAAAGAAGAGAGAGAGAGAGAAGGAGAGCGAGAGGGGAATTAGAGCAACAAAGTCAGAAACAGACAGATATGTTATATGCTGACCTGTTTTTGTTATTTCATAAGCATAGTGCATATGTATGTATGTATGTATGTATGTATGTATGTATGTATGTATGTATGTATGTATGTATGTATGTATGTATAAAAAATTTATATAAAAATACAAAATGGGACAAGAACGCAAAGCATTCAAATAGACGACACAAAAAACGTACGAGTCATTCGAAGCCTCTAATCTTCAGTCAAGAACCGGATCATCCTCTCAATTTCGGCTGATTAATCTTGAGATCGCTCCGATCCGGCCAGCCCCAAGGAAAACTAAGCTACGAGCATTATATTTCTTGGAAAAAGGATCGAATGTATACGAAACAAGGACAGAAAAACGGACGATGCCACACGAATATAAATACAAAAAACAAAATAATAATAACAGGACAAAACAACAGGTATCTTTCGACTTTAGACAGTTCAACTTAGCTTAACTGGCGTATTTGGAAAATAATGCCTTACGGCAGACGAAAAGTTCGATGTTGTCGTGGCGGTGCTCAGAAGCCGAAAGGCTAGTTGACCAGCGGTCACGTGAGAAGAGAGAGAAAAAAAGGACAAAGGAATCAAAGAGAGAGAGAAGAAGAGGGACAAAGACACCAAAGAGGGGAAGAAGAGAGAGAAAGAAGAAATTAAGGAGGGGAGAAGAAAGAGAGCGTGCCAAGGATTGGCGGGACAACAGAAAGGCAGGGTCAGTGAGGTGCAAAGTGAGAAAGACAGAGAAATGTGAGAGAGTGGGGAAGAGGAGACCTAAGAATCAAAGAGGCGAGAAAAGAGAGACAGAGGCCGTGAAGTATATATATATATTATATATATATATATAGATATATATATATATATATATATATATATATATATATATATATTATAATATATATATATATATAATATGTGTGTTGTGGTGTGTATGTATGTATGTATGTATGTATGTATGTTGATGTAGGTATGTATGTATTATGTATGTATGTATGTATGTAAATTAATTATTTAAGCATTGGTTATATTCCTAGTAGTTAGCTGATGCAGCACGTTCACTGCTTATAGCTTCCTGACGTCATCCACGGTATTTTTACAATTGTCGGTGGATCTACTAATTAAAATCAAGCGAAACAAGGTTTATTTAACAAGATATCCCTTCTAAAATTTACTGACGACACACTTCCGTACCGAAAGATCCACTAAAGCTAGTTGTACAGCATCCCACCCACCAGGATGGGTAGAAACGATCGTTATGAACAATAAATTTCCTCGTATATTCCATTTTACGTCTCTCTCTCTCTATATATATATATATGTAGGGGCAGGAGTGGTTGTGGGGTAAGTAGTTTGTTTACCAACCACATGGTTCCGAGCTCAGTCCCACTGCGTGGTACATTGGGCAAGTGTCTTCTATAGCCTCCGGTCGACCAAAGCCTTGAGAGTAGATTTAGTAGACGGAAACTGAAAGTAGCCTGTCGTACATATATATATATATATATATATATATATATATATGTCTGTGTGTTTGTGTGTCTGTGTTTGTCTCCCCGCCCCACAACATCGCTTGACAACCGATGCTGGTGTGTTTACGTTCCCGTAACTAGCGGTTCGGCAAAGCATAAGTCCTGGGGTCGATTTGCTCGACTAAAGGCGGTGCTCCGGCATGACCGCAGTCAAATGACTGAAATAAGTAAAAGAATAAAAGAATATATATATATATATATATATATTTATTCTTTTATTTTTTAATTCTTTTATTCTCTCATTTGTTTTAGTCATTTGCGGCTATACTGGAGCACAGCCTTAAGTCGAACCACTCGACCCCAGAACTTATTCTTTGTAAGCCTAGTACTTATTATATCGGTTTCTTGTTGCCGAACTACTAAGTTAAGGGAACGTAAACACACCAGCATCGGTTGTCAAGCGATGGTGGGGGACAGACACACACAAACACGCACACACACACACACAACACACACACACACACACATATACAATGGGCTTCTTTCAGTTTCTGTCTACCAAATCCTCTCACAAGGTATTGGTTAGCCTGAGGCTATAGTAGAAGACACTTGCTCAAGGTGCCATGTAGTGGGACTGAACCCGGAACCATGTGGTTGGTAAGCAAGCTACTTATCACATAGCCACTAAGAATAGGAAGGGTTTAGGTCAATGATCAAAGGTTCTCAACCCATTTTGGCCAAAGGACCCCTTCTGACCATTGGAGTCACAAATCCCCACCCCCACTAGAAAATATTTTTATTCTTCAATATACTACTTATTTTGATATCAGCAGATAATGATTAAAAAATAAAGGATGCCGTTTTGCATGTGCGCTTGTACGCAGTCGGGAGCACAGATGTACAAATTGAAATGCAAAAACACGAAATAATGAATTGAAAGTTTGGTAATTGCATTTATTTCCACCATGCGACACTTATGAGATCAACATGTTGTCTATCGAAAGAGTGCTCTTTGGCACAAGTAAATGCCAATGAAATCATTTCAAACCTTTCCAATTTACCTTATCAAAACAGCTAGAACTTGTGCAACAATCTGACATATAAGCTATTGTCATCTGGGAAGAGGATTTTTTATGCCCAAGAAAGAGTGTGTATTTGATAGAAATCGTTGAAATACATATGTACTTCATATGAGTAGCAAATTGTGGAGGATGGTGTTCACTGTACTTGGATCTAGTTTGATTGAGTCACAAAATCACCCGCCTTTTAAAATGACTTTAAAAAATCTGAAAAGTTGTCATATTAAACATTCATTTCTTATTCATGATCTAGTTTGTTTCATTCATAAAATCTGCATTTTTTAAAAGGAAGTAAAAATCTGAAAGTTGGTTATTTTGATGCAGTTTTTCACGCTTATTCCTATGAAGCCATGAACTTCTGGAGAAAAGATTTGACGCACACAATTTTCTTTTTATATTCGTGGTTTTAAAATACAGACAGTCCAAATATACCATTCGTTTCTCTTTATAATTTCCAAATAATTTTTTAAATACTTCAAAATCAAAATTGCGTAAATATGTGTGCCAGAAACAGTAGTTAAAAATTAAGGAAATAGATTTTTGGGAGCTCTCTTATTATGACTGACTTTTATTCCATTTTTCTAATATTTTGTGAAACGTGTACATATACATGTATAAATGCGTAGAGAAACATACAAATATATATACACACAGATACGTTTTTACAGAGTTAATTTTATACACATTCTTGTATATATATATATATATATATATGTATATACTTACCACTCAGCCACTCCTGCGATAGAGATAGTCTATTGACAATCCATTAATTTATTTATATTACAATATTACATTAAATACTATGAATATAATATATAACATAATATTATATAAATGATTATAAAAACTGTAAAAGGCCAACAAATTGTTTCGACTTAATATATATTTTTTTCTGATATATATAATCACAGTTCCATTATATATAAGTCACTTCAGGGTCCTGGGTCCGGAAACACGAAATCCCGTCTGAAAGGACGGCCGGATTATGAAAATTGATTCAAATGTCTGTGTTATGAGCGTGAGCGTTAATTATTCAATCTTACATCAATTTCAATTAAAAAACAACAAAAACCCTCTAACGGACGACACAGTCAAGTAAGTGCAATCCACAACCATCGAAATTTACTTCATTACATCTCAAACACACACCAATTGAAACCCTTTGATGTCCAATAATGATAAGTGTTTATAAATCTATATAATTACCTAAGTCTTCTCCTATGTATAACTGCAACAAAAATATATAAGCAATTACATCTTCAATACAACAACTCTTTTATCTATTTAAATTAGTTGGTGTAATAAAGTTTATTGTTTAAATTAACTAATGATAATCTTCTAAATTTATTATCTTCTCAGAGGGATAATTCCGTAATTATTGCTAAAATGGAATTAAGACTGTAAATGCGACAACCAAAATACCTCATCTATATATAAATATATTTTAGGCTACAGCAAAGGAAATCAAATTTGCTAATTTTTTAGGGGTAGCCAGATTTGAAACTACTTAAAAATGATTGTTATTTGCACACCAAGGAAGGGGGAATTTAGTGAGAATTTACCGACACCAAACAAGCACAGTTTCTGATGAAGGATTTCTTTTCCTCAGTTTGTTACCTATATATATATAACTCGCTCTGAGATTTATCATTGTTTGATTTCACTTTTTCAATATCAGTGTCAATCGATACAGGAAAAAGTATATGTATTTGTGAAGGGAACCTACTTCTCATCGACAACTATGATTGTCACACGCCGATGACGGGTCAATACCCTGAAAGTCGAGTCCGTGTGTATCATGAGTTGGAGACGGGAAGGATGGCTTCCCTTTGCAAATACTGATAGGGCACAGAAAGTGTGTCTATAGCCAGCTGGAGGAGGGTGTCCTCCTGGGGCTACAACTACAGTAGAGTATCCACCCTTAGGGGTTAGCCATATTCAAATGGCAAATATACGTCACGATGTGTTGCTGCTACTGTTTATAACTCGCTCTGAGATTTATCATTATAATATATATATATATATATATATATATATATATATATATATATAGTTAATCCAAACATGAAAAACACAAAGAGAAAACACAACAACGCGAGGACGCGGAACAAGTATAATGTTATTGGACGCTCAGGAAAGGAAAGAAAGAAGGAGGATTTAACGTTCCGAGCAGAGCTCTTCGTCAGAAACATAGGAAAAGGAAAGACAAAGGAAGGGAAGACAGAGGGAAAAAATCGCTAACGATACACACGTGGTCATATATATGTATGTATGTATGTATGTATGTATGTATGTATGTATGTATGTATGTATGTATGTATGTATGCATGTATGTATGTATGTATGTATTCACGAGGATATGAGTACGTATATATGTATCAATGTATATACGCAAATATGTTTGCTTATGTATGTATGTATGTATGTATGTATGTATGTATGTATGTATGTATGTATGAATGTATGTATGTATGTATGAATGTATGTATGTATGTATGTATGTATGTATGTATGTGTATGTATGTATGTATGCATGTATGTATGTATGACTACAGTTGTATATTACGTTGAACTGTAGTTGAGTACAGGCGTGAAATAGGATTGGTTGTACTACTTTTATGTATGCAATTATAATTGTACTAACCTTCTGCGCTCATGTATCGA
Source organism: Octopus sinensis (assembly GCF_006345805.1). Taxonomy (NCBI): domain Eukaryota; kingdom Metazoa; phylum Mollusca; class Cephalopoda; order Octopoda; family Octopodidae; genus Octopus; species Octopus sinensis. The sequence continues at coordinate 94,928,984 of NC_043005.1, read as the reverse complement.
AGAAGGGAGAGAGAGAGGGGGAGGGAGAAAGAAAGACCAGTAGAGGAAAAGAAATTAAAAAATATACCATATTCTATGGGCTTCTTACTAAAATAGACCCACACGCTATTTCTCGCTTAATGCTTAATTAACCTGAGATTGCACTGCCAATAGATGTCAAATACATGTATCCTATTACATGTATTGTATTGTGTGTGTGTGTATGTGTTTGTGTGTGTACGTGCGTGTATGTTTCTCTCTCTCTTTCTTACTCTCTTTCTCTCTCTCTCTCTCTCTCTCTCTCTCTCACACACACACACACACACATATTAATATAGTTTTCAACTGAAGCAGAATTGACCTTGACAATATTTGAATTCCGAACATAAAGGAATATAACTAAATACTGTCTGGAATTTTGTCCAACAATTTTCTAACTAATCTATTAATTCAGAGAGGGAGAGAGAGAGCAGGAGAAGAGAGAAGAGGAGAGGAGAGAGAGAGAGACAGAGGGAGAGAGATGAGAGAGAGAGAGAGGAGAGAGAGAGATTGAGAGCGATAGATGAGAAGATGAGAGAGAGAGAGAGATTAGAGAGAGAGGAGAGAGAGAGAGAGAGAGTGCGAGAGAGAGAGAGAGCGAGAGGAGCGAGAGAGAGAGAGAGGGGGAGAGAGAGACGGGAGAGAGAAAGAGAGGAATGTGCCGAGAGAGCAATGTGCGAGAGATCCATAGACCGGTCGTAGTTGAACGGCGACCTCATTTGCCATCATGTGCACAAGTGACTACACACTCACACACACACACAATACATATGTGCATATTCTTTATTCTTTTACTTGTTTCAGTCTGCGACACGTTTTTATATGTGTATAATATATAGATATATACATATACAAACATATATATATACATATATATATAATAATATATATATAGATAATATATATATATATATATATATATATATATATATATATATATATATATATATATATGTAGGTCCCGGGTTGATTCGGGGTTAACCACAGGTAAATAAGGTACTCAATACATAGCAGAGTAAAATTAATTTATTATATAGAAGGAGCTTCTACAGGACTAGAACTGTTTCATTCAAGAGAAATCTTCAGGAAGCTAGATAACAAGAATTGTATTGGCATTTATACATTTAGGCAGGTTTAAAGGGGTGGTGGTGGGGGACTTTTTGGGGGTAGGCATAGCGCAAAAAAAAAATCATACTTGGGGAGTGGTCAAGGAGTCAGTGGTAAATTAGATAGAAGAATAAATAAAAGAATAAAAAAAAGGGAGAATAAAAAAATATATAGAAGAATAGAGTTTTAGGTAAATAAGGAAATCTCACTTATTATACCTATACACATATGTATACATATATACACACACACACACACACATATACATACCACATAACATACACACACACCCATATATATATATACATATATACACACACACATACACA
>NC_043005.1:94885030-94922530 GCF_006345805.1 Octopus sinensis | reverse complement strand
TTAAGGATGGTTTCGAACATCTTGCTGATTATTGATGTAAGGGAAACCGGTCGGTAGTTAAGCGGGTCTTCGCGGCTCCCTTTCTTGAAAATTGGGTAGATTATCGCTGTTCTCCAGTCTGCAGGTATAACACCCGTCGCCAATGACATATTGAATAGTCGTGTTAAGGGCTCGCAGATGACCGGAGCCAACGCTTTGATAACCCGTGGGTGTATGCCGTCAGGGCCGTGACCCTTGTTGACATCGAGGCCTTGAATAACCCGTTTGACTTGGTCCCGCGTGATGATCAATCGAAGCATTGGAGGTACCGATCTATCAAATGGAGGGGGTTCACGACCATCATCTTGTTTGAAAATAGTTGAAAAAGCCTCGGCAAATAATTGACTCTGTTGATAAGGGTCCTCAATCGATACGCCTGTTGAGTCTACCAACGTTGCAATCTGGTTGTTCAAGCGGGAATTCCGCTGGACATGGGCAAAGAAGGTTTTTGGATTGCTACTGACATTTGCCGCGATTTTGTATTCATAACTGAAGCGTTCTTTCTTTTCAATTTTCACGGCTCGGTCTCGTTGAGTTTTGTACACCTCAAAAGCTGCAGTCGAATCCAGATTTTTGAATTCAGCCCAAGCAATATCTCTGAGTCGACGTTCTCGTTTAACCTTCTTCGTCACCCAGGGCTTGTGTTTCTTCCTCTTGGGAAGTCCAACGGGAACTGCCTGGTCAGTCAAACAGATTACATATGCTTTGAGGGATGACCATAGTTCGTCAACTGAGGACAACGTCATCAGGGAACGCCAGTCCAGTAGCGCGGAAGCCTCGGTTAGAATTTCAAGATTAATTGCAGAGAAGACTCTACGTGGCAGCGAAGTAACCGTGGGCGTGGAAAAAGTTGTGTGCATGACGAACTTCAGGACCGCATGATCACTCTTGGCAAGAGGGGCGCACACAGATACGTCTGACACTGATCTTGGATAGCGGGAGAATACCAGATCTAGCATAGATGGCTGCTGCCCAGACCGATGCCTTGTCGGATATTCAACATGTTGCGATAGAAAACAATCTTCAGCCACGTCAAGAAGGGCCTGGCCGAACCGGGAAGATGTTGTACAAATTGTACATAAAGGAATGTACATAAAGGAATGTACATTCCTTTATGTACATAAAGGAATGTACATAAAAAAGCGTACATAAAAGAGTAATGTTGTATAATAAGTAGAATATATATAAAAAAGAGAATATCTAAATCAAATATCAATTACCAGATAATACTCAATCACATACTTTATTAAACCACCACATAAGAGACTGTAGGGTTAAACATAAAAAAGCAGAACAAATCAGTGTGCTTAAAGGAATGTACATAAAAAAGCGTACATAAAAGAGTAATGTTGAATAATAAGTAGAATATATATAAAAAAGAGAATATAAATATAAGTAAATATAAATATAAGTATAGATTACATCTTACAGCTGTTTCGGCCATGTAGATAAGTATGTCTCATTTTACCAATATTAGCCTTTTATGGTAGGTCAATATATAGATATAAATGAGACATTTACAAAAATATCATAAGGCCTCTTCGGAGATATACATATACATATGAGTGCATATACTCACACTCCTATACATATAAAAATATTCATATACATAATGATGTAAATAAATAATATAAATTAGTAAACATATATGTTCCACATTCAATGTTTCAGTTTTTCAACTTAATATTGTGATAATAAACATACACATATTAGTACCGAGATGCAAATATACATAGTCAATATGGGTACTTCACTAGCAGTATATTGGATATATATTATCCCATGGAGGGTTGCATTTACAACCCCTATCTCAATTTGTATATATATATATATATATATATATATATGTATGTATGTATGTATGTATATATGTATGTATGTATGCATGTGTATGTGTATATATATATATATATATATATTATATACATGCATATATGTGCATACATATATATTCAAACACGCACACACACACACGCACAGTAGTGCGCAAAATAACCCGGCTAAGTCTTTCGTGACTTCTTCATATGTCGTAATCTGTGCCTAAAGTAATGACGTTTTTGTTGTTTTTCGGTCAGACTAATACAGTGGCGACATCAGTCATCTAACCAATTGTGGCTTCGCTCCAGTATTTCCTTCAGTGCTACACCAGAACTCGTTCTGTGTTCTTGCGTGCGTTCATTATTTGCCTTTAAATTCATGATTGATATCACACTAAAACCAACTATTTTTTTCTAAAAGGTACAATTCTTTTACGCTTCCTGGGTGTATACAAATACAGGAGTACGTCCTCATAAATGAAACATCCTCAGTACTAAATAGGAAATGTACGTAGTAGGTAGCCATACCCCTATACCCACAGTTGTTTGTTTGTACCATACCCCTATACCCACAATTGTTTGTTTGTACTCCACCTGCCTTCGTCTTTTGTTTATTTTCATAAAGCTTCCCGTTATATATATATATATATATATTATATATATATATATATATATATATATTCAGGTAGAATAGTTAGTGGGCTGTTATGTAGACGTATGCATGTATATATATATATTATATATATATATATATATATATCTATATATATATAATATATATATATATATATATGTATATATATATATATATATAATATATATATATATCTATATATATATATATGTATGTATATACAAAATGAGAAAATGCAGAAACATACCTAAATCAATCATCAACCATCAGATAATACCCAATCAATACTTTATTAAACCATTACATAACAGCCATGACATTATACATAATATATTGCAAATATAACTAGACATGGAAATAGAAATAGAAAATACAATTACATCATATCTGACAGCTGTTTCGGCCGTGAAGACAGGTATGTCTCATTTAACCTATTAGCCATATAAAGCAGGTATAAATGAGACATTAACAAGGATGTCTCACGCCCTCTTCAGAGAATTTAATATAAGTGGGAAAAAAATTTACATATAAATATAAAAATATAAAATATAAAAATGTGTGCATAGACACTCATAATTCTACACATATATACAATACAATATATACACATTAATACAATACAAACAAAATATATCAGTATACATTAACAAACACAGTTATTTTCCATATTGGACTAATAGTTCCATAACCAGCATCAAGGAAATACATGTACACTCACATTTAAATTTAAAGCAGACATATATATATAAAACAGTCCAGTTCATTAAAATGTATAACCATACAAAAAGTCAATAAAATTAATATTAATATTAATAATAATAATAATAATAATAATAATAATAATAATAATAATAATAACAACCATGATTGTACCATGTAAAGCAAGCGGACATCCACATATATACTCAATGAGTCGAATCCATCTATCCGCTTGATATTGATTTTCCTAGGTAGATTCGATTGGCTTATAGTTTTAAATTTGAATCACAATGGAAATTTTACGGTTAGTTAGCCAAGAAACGCACATACGCACACGCACATCCACAGATCCTGCGCACATACATACATAATTATATGTATACACACACACACATACACCCACACACATACATAGCCACATACACAGCCAAATCATAAATAAATAAATAATATAAGAGGTATAATCGTAACTATACAGATGGAAAAACAGAGGAACCCAACCGATTGCACATACATGCATGCAGACATCCAGCCCCCCCCCCAAACGACACCAAGGCCGCGGTATTAACTAAGAAGATCCACTCACATATTTCCATAAAACATTAAATGCAAAGATACATATAATTATATCAAGATAGAGAATGTAATTTTTCATAAGGTACATAATTCATATGACACCGTATTTTTCGTAACCATAGTGTTTTATAACTAAAAGTCTGCTAACTTAACCGCTATATGCTATATTCAAACATACGCTAAATTATAAAGTATATATTAAACATTTCCGTTTGACTATCAAAAGACATAGAAATATATATATACTAAGTTAACATCGGTTTATAATAATTAAATTATAAGAGATTAATTGTAAGAAGTCAAAATACGCTAATATTCTAGGATATATAAACAAAATAACTCCTTATAGCATAAATAGATATCATCTCTACGTAATAAATCCAATGTTATTATAATACTAATATTTATCTATTAAAACCCTTATCAACGAACTAATAGAATTACATTCACATCTACATGCCCATAAGTATACTCATGTGTAACAACAGACATACACATACACCATATATTTTCACATATGATGTGTGTGTAAACATTCATAGTACTTATATATAAATATATTTTTAAGCATCAGTGGACACATAAATACAAATGTAATAATTAACAGGATTTGGCATTAAATAATATCAGTGGAGGACTTAGCAATAAAATAGTATATAAGTAAATAACAAAAATTAAATTAATTATAAGTTAATAATTATAATTACTTAAGATTAAAATGTAATAAAATAAAATAAGATGAAATAATTAAAATTAAAATGAAAATATAAGTACAAGCTAGTATACATGTATATATATTTTATTATAATAAATAATGGATATGTATGTATATATCTACATATAAATAAAGAAATGAATAAATAAATAGATAAATACCATAGAAAACAAATTAAGATAAATACAAAGGTACACCTAATATATAGTAATGCTAATATGTTTATATCCACATATGCATAAAAGAATAGATAGATAGATAAATAACATAAAATAAAATGAAGATATACATTGAAAAAATTACATATATAAACTTAGTATCCAGGCTACTATTATGTAAACATTTACCTATAGATAAATGAATAAATAAATAGATAAATAACATAATGTACAAATCAAGATGAGTACAAATATAGACTAAATATATAAGACTGCTAATATGTATAAAGCCAAATGTAAGTAAATGAATAGGTTTATTAATAAATAACATAAGATACAAATTTAGATGAGTACAAAGATACACTAAATATACAATATATAAGCCTGCCAAATAAATACCTGCAAAAACCCATATACTCATCCAAAACAAACAAAATCCAATATAGACTCACATTTATTGCATATTAGTATTACAGTATCTAAAACCAGGTATCTAACTATGATACTCATACACACTCTGCAATTTTGGAAATCTCCAAGAATATATATACTGTGTATATACCAAAATGTATATATTCTTTCTTGTCGCAGTGTATTCCCCTTATAAACCAGGACAAAAAACCAAAAGCAAAAAACAATTAATACAGAACATATATATTTATATACATGTGTAGCTACACAATTACAAAATTATAAATTTATAAGTTGCATGTTTTAAAATTGTAGAAGACTACTAGTATAATTAGATACAGAGGAGAGTTAAAATATTACTATTAGAAAAGCTAAGTTCTATTTAAATCTAGAGAAAGTGTACGGTAGTTTATGAATGTAAAAAAGCTTTGATAATGAAAAAAATTTCATTAATACATAGAGAGCATTTTTTATTTTTTCCATTATATACAGGTGCAGAAGTTAGTATTTTCCAATTTAATTTAAAATCCAAGTTCTTACTTTTGAGTTCCCAAATATACGCACTTAACCCCGTAGAGTACATCCTATTTTTATTTCTAAAAGTATATCTATGATAATTAAGTCTCTGTTTCATGCTATTCATAGTTGCTCCGATGTATACCCTACTACTAAATTGTGTATCCACAGTGTATTGATAAACTACCTCTTTCTTGAGGCATTGATTACCAAACACACATTTATTTCTGTTTCTGAAATTACAGTTATCAACAGGTTGGGGTAATGTAACATTGGCCAACATTCCTGTAACACCATTCCCATTAATAGTGTTACAATTTTTTATACTGTCCAATCCCAAATTCAACGAATGATTTGATTTATCATTATTGGCGATATTCCTATCAATAGTAATAGTATTGGTGGTAGTGGTATCATCTATTACATTAATATTTTTCCTTACAGGTACGGTACCATCATAATTTGCAAGGGGGTTGTTCGTGTTAGCTCCAAAAGATATATTGTTCCTACGAATATAGAGAGGCAAATTACTATTATCTAAATTCAACTTTCTATCGTTATAGAAGTAATCCAGTTTCCTGTTATTAAATGAGGAGATGATGGTGGCTAGATTGTGTGTAATGCTATATCCTATTCTAACAGTACCATTGTTAATTAAATGTCCAAATTTATTCTTACCCTTACCAAAATGCCTAAATATTACATTGTGCAAAGCTCTAACTATGTCTGTTTTTATCTGCAATGCATATGGGAATATCAGCCATAGTGTATCCTTATCAGTATTAGGGTTGCCTATCAACTTGTTATTTTTAGTAAAAACCTTATTCCTCGACCATCCCCTATGTTTACTATCCTTAATAATGTCATTGTTATGCCTATCATTATCAATATTCCCATAATTATTGCGTAAATAAACTTTACTATTATCATACCTACCATTAGTTTTGATATGCGTATTATTAATATTACTACCATCACTTATGTGCGCTAATTTATTTAAACTACCGTCAACAGCTCCGAGATTAACAACACCTCTATAATTATCATATGCGTTTTTATATATCCTATTTTTTCTTGTCTTACAGTTATTATTGTTTGTCCTAAATCTATTGGCGTTGTTCCTAATAGTTCCACCTGTATTTGAAGGATTATCCTTGGGTATATACCATATTTTACTTTTGTATCCTGCTTTCAGCAATGCTGTATTATATCTATCACAATGCTTATTAAAAATGTCCCCGTTTGAGGATAGATAAGAGATTCTCTGACTAATGCTACGCACTAGTGATCTTTTAATTTGAGGGGGTGATTGCTAGAACGGTTTATATATACTAAGTTAGAATTGGGTTTAATATAAGGTTCATGTATCCCATTAGTAAAGTTGCAATTGACATCCAAATAATTGGCAGAATAGTTTTCATTTTCAATAATTATGGATAGGCCAAAACTTTTAAAAAATTTATTTAGTCTTTTTTTCAGTAGATCCAGTCTCCTATTTGATGTATTATTTACCAAAAATAAAGCGTCATCCCTATATAGTCCTCCTTTTAATTCAGGGAATTCCCTACTAATGTTATCTAGTAAATACATCCCAACCAGATCAGTCACTTCCGCTGAATCCGGCGATCCCATGGTGATGTCGAACAAGTTGGGTGTGTCTTTTCTAGCCCAAAGTTTGTTATCAAACTCTATTAAAGTTTTCCTAGCTGTTAATATAACCTTAATCTCTCCCATACTTAATTTAGTGTGTCTCCTAGCAAAAATTAAAGCCTTATTTAATATAATAGGGTTTATGGATGTGTAGTAATTTTGTATATCAAATTGGATGAATTTACTTCTATTATTATCACTGACCTTTATGGCAGAAAACCAATCCCGTGCACCTTGAGTATTCTTCCAAAGGCTAAGTTTAATCTTGTTACGTATAGTAGGTAGATATTTATCCAGAATAAGTTTACTCAGTCTGCCTAAGTCAGATTTGGTAGGGCAAATCAATCTGACCTGCGTGTTACCAAGAAAGTTTTTTTTATGGTCCTTGAGTGTGATTCTCGGTCTAGTGGGGGTATAAGGTTCCGTTTTTTCTTCTAGGTAATAATCCAACATTATTTCTCTAATCTCAAGGTTCAGTTTTCTAAGTGTGTTAAAAGGTACAATTTTATATTTCTTAGTAATTTCTTTGTGTAGTAATTCATGGTATGTAGGGATGTCAATGTTATAAATGTTACTGGTTTTGTCAATCATACACAGACACACTCAGACATGTACACACATGGAAACACACACATACACCTATATATATATATGCATACACACACATACATGCATACATACATACAAACATACATATGTGTATGCGCACGCACATTGACCCACGCACATGCGCATAAATAAACAAAAAGAACGCAGCTCGGAGAATGGACGGAGTCAACGACTATTGAGAAAGTTGTAAGACGTGACGAAAATTTTAGAAAAATTAAATGAGTGGAAACTGAACCAGTGTGTGTGTTAAATAAGGCATTAAAGGAGAAGTACTCTCCACAGACACAACAATACACACACACACACATACACACACACATATATGTATAAATAGACGTGTGTGTGCATATATGTATGCATACACAATGGGCGTGCGCACAAACATAGGCACACATACACACATAAGCATATAATGAATATAGGCAGGCGATTCCATAATCATCGCAGCATTTAAACAGGTTTTAGTATTCCAAACCTGACAATCTCGTATACATGCATACGTTCGTACATACAAACATACTTATATATTTACATATATACACATACATATATATGTGTGTGCGTGTGTGAATATATGTATATATAGATATATATTCAACGCATGCACACACACAAATATCCATACGTATACGTATACACTCACAAATGCAGACCTATGTACAGACGTACGTACGCATGCAGAAACGTACATATGCAGATTTACACTCATACACACTCACACACACGCTTCCATACTCATGGCTATATAGAAATACCATTAACTGCAAGACAGTCCTTTGGGAGTTGTACTTTATGTGATTCCTACAATGTTTTCTAATAATTCCAATTAAAATATGACACTTCAGTGGATACGGTCCATTCTTCTGATGTAATCTGATACAATGATGAAAGCGAACAATTGTCCCCTTTAGATACCAACCTACCTGTGTAGCATTATGTCTTGGATGCAGCAAAAGAGACGTAGACACTTTACAGTGTAATTTTTCAACCATTCATTGCTTGTTTGTTGCTCTTGTTTTGTTGTTGTTTGCTGTTACTTTTTCAGTTAACGTACTTTCTAGTATACAACTCGAACTTTTCAGGTAAAAATTTACTACCAAAAAAAGGTAGGCCGGCTCACACACGCGCGCGCGCGCACATATATGTGTGTTATTACACGCATATGTGTGTGTATGTGTAGGTTTATATAATTAAAATAACGCTACGAAAACAGCAACACAAGAAACTATGCTTAGAGAAATAGAAATGATTTTAACGTTTCAGATGTTAGCTCTTATTCAGAACAAAAGAAAAGGGGAGTGATTATGGAGGAAATGACAAAAGTATCAATGACAGATAGGGGTAGCACGTGTTTATCACGTTAGCATCACTTTGAAAATATACGTGAGAAAAAGACAAACAAAAGATTTTTCATATCGTATAAAGCGGAAGAGGAGATAACGCGCCTGTTCATATTGTATTGTGCAGCAGTGTGTATAGGTGTGTGTGTCTGTGTGTGAGCGCGCGTGTGTTTGCGTGCTTTGTGCGTATATATATATATATATATATATATATATATATATATATATATATATATATATATATAATATATATATATATATATATATATATATACATATATATATATATATATATATATATAATATATATATATATATATATATATATATATATATATATATGTACACACACACGCTCAGACAAACAGACAGACACACACACACATACACACACACACACACTCTCTCTCTCTCTCTCTCTCCTCTCTCTCTCTCTCTCTCTCTCTCTCTCTCTCTCTCTCTCAAGCCTAAACATCTTATTATAAAGATATTTCGTAATATAAAGATATATAGATATTTCAGAAAATGTTTATATAGAAATAAAGAAATGAGTAAATCAATACACACATAACATAGAGGCAACATAAGCAAATAATATATATAAGTATATGTATAGAACATGTATGTATGTATGTATGTATGTATGTATGTATGTATGTATGTATGTATGTATACACACATACATATATATATATGCGTAGAACGGGGAAGAGAAGAGAATGTACATTGGGCTATTCAAAATATAACTGTCGAAATAGCAATAATTGATACCTATCTCATATACATACATACATACATACATACATACATACATACATACATACATACATACATACATACAAACACACACACATACATACATATATATATATACTGTATATCTTATATATGTTTTATATATGTAAGATATATAAATATATATTCATAGATATATAAAATATGCGTGTGTATACACACACACACACACACACAAATACATACACACACATGTCGAGATGAGTTATTATATCAGGGTATAAATATTATTTATGGGTCAGTTTCTAACAGTCGGAAACTATCATTTTTGTAAGAGAAACAAATAAAACAGGAAATAAATATCTACGGATGAATAGGAAACACGTGATTATTAGAGGTTCGAATGAAATAATAGGTAAAAAGATAACTTACGTACATAAAACGATTCAAAGAAACGCAGACACTTATTCACATAAAATTTTGAAACATACAAAATTCAAAAACCATGTGAAGCAGATTATTAATATACCCGGGAAAAGTAAAGGAGAGAAGCAAAACAAATATTTATTATAGAAATTACCAAGGTGCATTATAGTAAAAACATTGCAAAGCAAACGGATAACCAACCAATCGCTCAGAAAAAATGAAATCGGTGTAAAGAAATTTTTAACTCTGAGGCAGTAGTCCGTAAAATCTTTAGAGAATTGCCTAGCCTCAATTTATATCTATATCTGAGATGTTAAGATATAATTCACGAGAAAAAAAGACCCATAAAAATCATAGTCTATTGCAAAGAAATTCTTGCATAATCCAAATCGTAATATTCTAGAGCAAACAATTATACAGATCGACGAAAATTTGTACAGATACCTATATCAAATTACAAATATTCAGTTAGGACAACTCGAGTGTACTTAGAATGTATTTATACCAAGATTATACTCAGACACAAACACAGGCTTACACAGACACACACACACACACACACACACACACACACACACACACACACACACACACACACACACACACACACACTCACTCACTCACAGGCACATGTATAAATAAACGATAACGATGTAGTTATCAGCATAAATTTTTTATATCAGTTACAATTGTTTCAACGGCATTCCATCTCAGACCACCTAACAAGTAAATGATTATGAGTGGTAAATAATACTAAACGTGAATAATTTATTGATGGTTGACGTTGTCAGCAATGTGGTCCTCGTCAGATGCATATTAAACTAGTTATAAAACATAATATACCAGAAGGATATTTTCTGTTGCTTATATATTCAGAACAATCAAACCAACTAACTAAAAAAAAAAAGTTTTAATAAGTATAAAACAAAGCAAAACAAAGCAAAAAAGAAATAATAATAATAATAATAATAATAATAATAATAATAATAATAATAATAATAATAATAATAATAATAATAATACCAATAATAATCCTTTGTACTCTAGGCAGAAGGCCTGAAAATTGGTCGAAGTTGGTCGTCCATTATATTGACCCTAGTGCAGGATTGGTACTATCTAATCACTCCGAAAGGGACAAAGGCAAAATTAACCTCCGGAGAGAGCACTTTGTCCAGCGTACTAACGAATCTACCAGTTCACTGGGTAATAATAATACTAATGATGATGATAATGATGATGATGATGATGATGATGATGATGATGATGATGGTGGTGGTGGTGGTGGTGGTGGTGGTGGTGGTGGTGGTGGTGTGAAGACGATGACGATAACGATGATGATGCTGATATTATTGACTATGATGATGATGGCGATGATGTAAATTCTAATAATAATAATAATAATAATAATAATAATAATAATAATAATAATACGGTTGTGATGCATGTGGTTGGTGTACCCTTATGAGACGGCTAGTCATGATGGGTACACTGGGCTTCGTATATTTTATCCCAGTGTCACTTTGATGGCAAGCACTAGTAATAATAATAATAATAATAATAATAATAATAATAATAATGATAGCTAAAAATGGACCAACGACCATACCTCCCAAGAATCAAAATAAACGAAATAACAACACCTATTATAAACAGCATAAACCTAGCCGTCACTGAACTGATAGCCACTGAATAAAAAAAAAGTGATATCACTGAGCTAAATAACCTAATATACGCAGCAGCCACTGCAGCCACAAAAGAAGCTGGATACTCACCCAAACCCTCCCAAACAGGAGTACCACCACCCAAACAAACCCTGTGGATAAATAACATCCAAAGCAAAATAAAAAAAATTAGAAAAGACCTGTCGATTCTTAATGAAATCAGCAAACAATCAACGCTACTGAGCAACAAAAAGAGAACGAAAATACTCCGCAAATATAACATCACAGAGAAAGATTTGCCTGAAATAAAAGAAAAGCTGAAGCAAGATATCCTTGCCAAAGCACAAAGGATCCGCCGGTACAAGAAACGCCAACGCTTCTTTGAAGAAAACAAAAAGCTCAACTCCAACCCCAAAAAGTTCTACCAAGAACTGGGCAAAAATAAAATAGAAGTCACTGCAGCACCAACGGCAGAAGAATTGGAAGAATTCTGGAGAGAAATATGGTCGGCGAACGAACCACCAAAAAAAAGGAGTATCAAAATAACAAACTCGGCATCTGAACAACTTTGGACCCCCATAACAACTGAAGAGGTCACCCAGGAACTGCAAAGACTAAGCAACTGGAAGGCACCTGGTCATGACAAGATCCCCAACTTCTGGTTGAAATATCTAACAGGAATGCACAAAAAGCTGGCTGAAAACTTTAACAACTTACTAGCAGAGCCAGAGACAATGCCTGAATGGCTCACGAAGGGGAAAACCATCTTAATTCCCAAATCAAATGAAACAGAAAAACCAGAAAACTACAGACCAATAACTTGTCTCCCTACTATGTTCAAGGCATTTACTGCAGTGATATCACAAAGGCTGAACAAGCACCTGGACGAAAACAAACTGTTCCCAGAAGAGCAGAAAGGATGCCGCAAAGGCTCATATGGCTGTAAAGATCAACTAATGATTAATAAAGCCATAACTGAAGATAGCCACAGAAAGAAGAAAGGCCTCAGTATGGCCTGGATTGACTACAAAAAGGCGTTTGATAGCATCCCCCACACATGGATCCTCGAAACACTAGCCATTAACAAAGTAGCACCAACAATCATAAAATTCATAGAGCACTCTATGAATAAATGGCAAACAGTCCTACACCTCCAAACAAAAGAGGGACTCATGAAAACCAAAGACATCCCCATTAGAAGAGGAATATTCCAGGGAGACACGCTCTCTCTACTCCTTTTCTGCTTGGCACTGTCACCTCTATCTGATATGCTAAATAGAACTGGATGCGGATATAAATGTTACTGGAGAAACAACAAAAGCTATAAAACAACTGAAATCCAAACTAAAAATAGAACAGCAACGAGCCATGATAAAACGATGGCAAGAAAAGCCCCTTCGTGGTAAATACTGCACTAAACTAAACGCAAAAGAAATAGACAAAGAAAAATCCCAGCAATGGTTGAGAAGCTCAGGACTCAAAGCAGAAACAGAGGGATTTTTAATTGCAGCACAAGACCAAAGCCTCCCCACCAGAAATTACCAAAAACATGTAATGAAAAGAAATATTACAAGTAACTGCAGAATATGTGGAGATGGACAAGAAACAATAAATCATATTATCTCTAGCTGCCCAGTCCTGGCTAAGAAGGAATATATTCACAGACATGACAGAGTTGGAACCTACATACATTGGAAGCTATGCCAACATTATGGAATAACAACAGAAAAAGATGGTATAGGCACATACCAGAAAAGGTCACAGAAAACGAGAAAGCAACCGTACTCTGGGATATGCCGATACACACAGATAGAGAAATTAAGGCCAACAGACCAGATATAGTTGTCAGAGATCATGAAGAAAAAAAATGCTTTCTAATTGATGTATCAATACCGGCAGATGACAACGTGTCTCTAAAAGAAATGGAGAAACTCTCAAAATACAAAGACCTGGAAATAGAGATAACTAGAATGTGGAACCTGAAAACAGAAACAATTCCCATCATAGTAGGTGCATTAGGCATGATAAAAAAATATTCAGACAAATACATAACAAAAACACCAGGACTTACAAACACATATAACATACAGAAAATTGCACTACTAGGCACTGCACACATCCTACGCAGAACACTTTCCATACATAACCATCAGAGCATCACAACAAATCACAGCACATACCCAAGGCACACAGAGCTGCGCTCGGTAGTGAAGTGAAAGCACGCTATAAAAATAAAACTACTGAATAATATAATAATAATAATAATAATATAATAATAATATAATAATAATAATATAATAATAATAATTAATAATAATAATTAATAATAATAATAATAATAATAATAATAATAATAATAATAATAATAATAATAATATAATAATAATAATTTCAACTAGCAATAACCACGCCTCGGATTTACCTCATTGGTAATAATGATAATGATGATAATAATAGTGATTAATATCTATAAGGACAATAACTGTTCACCGGCCCCCGTTCCCTATTACTTCTTCTAACCTTGATTTTCCCACCCACCCACTCTCCACTTCTTCTAGTGGTGATGATGATGATGATGATGATGATGATGATGATGATGATAATAATAATATAATAATAATAATAATAATAATAATAATAATAATAATAATAATGATAATAATAATATTAATAATAACATTTCTATTATTGTGGGTGCCCTTGATATGATAAGAACGGATGTCAGAAACATCTTGATAATATTCCCGGGGACCATGTCTCAGAGAAATCCAAAAGATTGTGCAGATAAGTACTGCCCACATTCTCAGAGAAATCTATCAGTTTAAATGTGTGTGTTATATTACATGATAATATTTCGTTAGTACCCCGCCACTTGCCCTCTCCAAGCTTTCAGTCATACTGTAACCCTAGGACGCTGGGTGTGTCTCGGGGAGTGATTGCAACAAACCTGCAGATTAAAGATAAACAACAACAATAATAGTAGTAGTATTAGTGTGAGGGCGCGTGGCTTAGTGGTTAGGGCATTCGGCTCATGATCGTAAGGTTGTGAGTTCGATTCCCGGCGACGCGTTGTGTCCTTGAGCAAGACACTTTATTTCACGTTGCTCCAGTCCACTCAGCTGGCAAAAATGAGTTGTACTTGTATTTCAAAGGGTCAGCCTTGTCATTCTCTGTGTCACGCTGATTTTCCCCGAGAACTACGTTAAGGGTACACGTGTCTGTGGAATGCTCAGCCATTTGCACGTTAATTTCACGAGCAAGCTGTTCCGTTGATCGTATCAGCTGGGACCCTCATCGTCGTAACCGGCGGAGTCTTTAAAGTATTAGTAGTAGTAGTAGTAGTAGTAGTAGTAGTAGTAGTAGTAGTAGTAGTAGTAGTAAATGCCCTGATGCAGTACCAGGCAGTGGCTTTCATGGCTTCTCATCTTGGAAGTGTTATCACGTACATTGTTTTGTCTTGGTATAAAAGATGGGCTACAGCAAATATTCTGCTCAATACCACAGATTTGCTTGTCAGTGGGTTGACCATAACCAGTCGACCATGTCCCTAAGTAGCTGACAATATGTGCATCTCTGATCACGGGCAGAAGTAGTGGAGGAGCATCCTAGCCATGTGTTGAGAGGGATTCTTTGGTATTTGAATAATTCAGCTCTGGAAACGGGCGTTTCGTTCAACATCCTTAAACGGGATGAGTGTTTATTGCTTTTGTTGTTGTAATTTGTATGAGCGTTTCGGCGTTGTTGTTAGTGTAGCTGATGAATTATATCCCGGAGATATTTTAGGATAATCATCGGAGAATAATGTAAATATCAGAAACGTTGATTTTTCTCACTTTCATCCTCTTCTGATGTAAAGAATTGATTACATTCTGCGTGTAGAACGACTACATTCTTCCGGTTTGTTTAATAAAACATACATGCATGTATGTTTTATGGTATTACCTTGATGGTTATTTATACATAGGTGTGTGTGCGTATAGTATTATATATATATATATATATATATATATATATATACAGTATATATGGTTGTGTGTAAATATATGTGGGTATATATACATACATATTATATATATATATATATATATATATATATATATATATATACTGTATATATGGTTGTGTGTAAATATATGTGGGTATATATACATATATATATATATATATATATATGGGTGTATATATATATATGTGGGTGTATATACATGCATATATATATATGTAGATTATATACATACATACACACACACACATATATATACATACACAATGCACACTCACATACACACACAGACCCACACACACATATATTAATACTTAAGGGTGCTACAAGTGGCACCAACATGCTAAAAATAGCTAGGAAACGACTACAACCACAAATTTTCACCGATACACATTAATTGAAATAGGGATATGAGTAGAAATTCTATGTCCCCGTACCAATGACGAAAAGAATCGTAAACTGAAAAGCCAGACGTATCACCACGATTTCAAAATTGTGAAAATGTCACTTAGCTCTCCTCAGCGAGTCTTACTGACCCAAACAATGTGCGCCTTGACCGTTTTTAAAGCTGCAGCAAATTTTAAAAGGTGATCGAAGTGAATAATAAATTATAAATATATATATAAGGATATTATTGTTTATAATAATATCAGGTGGTATAGCACGCTTAAATAACAATCAAGGTAGTACCATAAGGTAAAAAAGTATCAATTAATAATTAAGAGCGCTACAAGTGGCACCAGCACGCCAAAAATAGCTGTTAGAAGACAACTACAACTACAAACTTCCGCTGATGCACATTAATTGACATCGGGGGAATGGGCAGAAATTCTTAGCCCATGTACCAATAACGAAAAGAAACGTAAATTGAGAAACCACACATACTTGTATCATCACGATTTCAAACTGTCAGTTAGTTATCCTCACCTGTGAAAATTTGTGGTTGTTGTCGTCCTCTGGCTGCTAATTTTAGCATAATACTTTTTTACCTTATGGTATTACCTTGATGGTTATTTATACATGCTATACCACTTGATATCATTGTAAACAGTTATATTCTTACACACACACACACCCATATATATAGAGAGAGATTTAAACACATATGTACATTTTTCGAGAGAAAGGTTCATTCATGCACACATGCATACATATGTTAGTAAGCACTGAGCGAACCATGGTAAGTAATTCACTGTTATGCCATTTGTTAAGGCGGCGAGCTGGCAGAAGCGCTAGCACACCGAGCAAAATGCTTAGCAGCGTTTTCGTCCGTCTTCCCATTCTGAGTTCAAATTGCGCTGACGTCTCCTTTAGCTTTTATCCTTCTGAGGTATATGAAATAAGTACCAGTTGATTAATGGGGTTGATATAATCGACTTACTCCCTCCACCGAAATTGCCGGTCTTGTGCCAAAATTTTAAACCAATATTATGCTATATATAATACATATCGGCTTCTATGCATGTAAGTATATACACATTCACTGACACCCACACACCACACGCAGGTAAACATGTAAATATGTTTCTGTGTATGTACCGGCATGTGTATGCTTGTATACACATATATAAATATCTACGTATGTACAAACGTGTATGTAAAAACATATGCATTTATGCATGGCAAGTAGCTTGCTTACCAACCACATGGTTCCGGGTTCATTCTCACTGCGTGGCACCTTGAGCAAGTGTTTTCTACTATAGCCTCGGGCTGACCAAAGCCTTGAGAGTGGATTTGGTAGACGGAAACTGAAAGAAGCCCGTCGTATATATTTATATGTATATGTATATGTTTGTATATTTGTGTTTGTTTCCTCTCCATCGCTTGACAACCGATGTTGGTTTGTTTGCGTAACCGTATCTAGCGTTTCGGCAGAAGAGACCGATAGAATAAGATCTAGGCTTACAAAGAATAAGTCGTGAGGTCGATTTCTTCGACTAAAGGCTGTGCTCCAGCATAGCAACAGTCAAATGATTGAAACAAATAAAAAAGAGTAAAAGAGTGTATACACACACACACACACACACATATATATATATAGTGAATCTCTCAAACCTAAGCCTGTCGACACCACAAATAAAAATCCTTTCAAAAGGACTAAAATTCACCCCAACTCCGCAATACCCTAACCTGAGGGAAATACAGAATGACATCTCACACTTTTGCAGAAAATTACGCCTCTCAGAGGAATTTTTTGACAAAGAAACTAATAACGACGAATCAATGGTCCGTAACAAAAGCAGCTGTAATCCCATAAAACGCAGAAACAAAACCTTAGACAAATTTTGCGATTACATCTCAAACTTCCCTTATGGTGAACTCCCACAACCTAAACCCAAACCCAACACCAGTAAAAGAGAATGGGAAATCATTCATACGCTACGAAACAATCAAGACGTCACAATAAAGGAAGCAGATAAGTAGTACGGTCGTTATTATGAATACTGAGCAATATAAAAACTCTGTATCTCACCTTTTAGAGGATACTACCTACTATGAAAGAGTAGTCGACTACCAGCAATCCAAAACAATGACCAAACTGAAGGCACTTATTTAACAAAACCGGAATGACTTAACAGCAAAGGAATGCGACTACATAACAAACTTAATTGCAAAACCAGCACACTCTATGGGCTTCCAAAAATACACAAGTGTGAAATTATCACAGAAGCTTGCAAAAAGTCCACTTCAACCAGCATCAATATACCACATCCCACTGATCTCAAACTGAGACCAATAGTGGCAGGCCCAAGCTGTGAAACACACAGACTTAGCAAATTTATCGATATCATCCTAAAACCAATACTGAAACACATTCCAAGTAGTGCAAGAGATGACCTGGACCTATTAAATCATCTCCCCAAACATACCGATAAAGACACTTTAATCGTTTCCTTTGATGTAATAAACCTTTACACCACGATCCCACATGAATATGGACTGGAAGCCATTAAATTCTGGCTGGATAAATATCCCAATGAGATCCCGGAAAGAATAAAAAGAGAATTCATCATTGAGGGCCTCAAATTTATTCTGCAAAACAACTTTATGAATTTCAATAATAACACTTACAGACAGGTTTCAGGAACGGCAATGGGTACGAAAGTTGCCCCTACCTAAGCAAACCTGGTGATGGCCTACCTGGAATCACATATTTATGAAAAATCCAAATATAAGTACGGCCAGTCTTTCCACAAATACCTGTTGGAGAACTGGAAACGCTACTTAGATGATTGCCTCATCCTATGGTTCCACACACTCGACCAACTTATTGACTTCAAAAAGCTTATCAACAGTGTAAATAACCACATTCAATTCACAATGGAATATAGTCAGGACCAACTTCCTTTTCTTGACATTCTAATCGTTAAAAAAGGCGTCGACATTGAAACTGACATCCATTACAAACCCACTAACTCTAAATAATACCTTCTATTAACCTCCAATCACCCAAAACACACAAAGACAAATATCCCCTTCAACTTAGCGAGAAGAATCTGCACAGTTGTCTCAAATGACACAACACGAAATAGAAGACTCCGGGAACTAAGGGCAATTCTTCTCGAAAGACATTACCCGGCATCACTAGTGGACAACGGAATAGAACGGGCCAAATCAATTAAAACTCAAGACTTACGAAAACCAAAACACATCCACAGTACAGTAAATAGCCGCCCCTATCTCTCAACACACAACCCAAGAAATGCAGAAGCTTACACTATTATATACAACAACATTCCACAGCTAAATCAAGACCCACGCCTAAAAAAATTACTGGCAGCTCATAAAATAATAAAAAGTGAGAGACAACCTAAATCCCTAAAAAACCTCCTCACCAACGCAAAATTACACAACACAAACCCAACGCCCACCGTCAAAAAATGTGGTCGTCCCAACTGCAGGACTTGCATCCACCTCATTGAGGGATCGACGTACAAGTTCCAGTCAGGACACACATTCATCATAAAAAATAATTTCACGAGCGCATCAAAAATTTACTCTACGTCATAAGGTGTGAAGGGTGCCACGAAGACTACATAGGGCAAACGAGCCTTACCCTCAGAGAAAGAATGACAGTTCACCGCCAACAACTGAGGGACCCCTCCACAAGACAGATACCACTAAGTGGATACTTAGACCTCTGTGCACACAATAAGTCCCCCAAATTCTTAGTTTTCCCACTATACCAATGCCCGGACAACACCACAGACCAAACACGAATAAATAGGGAAAATAATCTTATTCAAAAATACAGACCACAACTAAACATACTCTAACATATTCCCCAGGCACACATCCAAAACAAACACACAAAGACACACACACTCGCACCATATATACGCACACACAGAAACACATACTCAATACCAACACACAAAACACATAAACACACACACGCCACCCAGACAAACCCAACACACATGGACACACATACGAACAAACACATACACACACCAGCACACACGCAACACACTAACAAACATTAACCACACACATACACAACACACACACACAGACGGGCACACATATACACACACATTCCAACAAAATCTTAAAAACACACATCTATTTACACCACAATGGACCCTGGGACCAATCAAAAACGGCCCACACACACAAAGACATGTGTGTGTGTATATATATGTATATATGTATATATGTGTATGTGTGTGTGTGTATGCACACACACTCACACCGTTTTGACCCCCATATAGACACACATATACACGCACATGCGCACACACAGCACCATAACAAACACCAATCATGCACATTCATACACTCACACACACACACACGCACGCAGACACATGTATATACACACACTTGCACCATGTATGCGCGCGCACACACTCACACACTCAACACCAAGACAATCACACACACGATTGACAAACGGGCACACATATATACACACACCATCCTACAAAATCTCTAAAAAACACACATCCATTTACACCACAATGGACACTGGGACCATTCAAAAACAGCCCACACACAAACACATGTATACATACACACACAAAGACATACACTCACACCATATATACGCACACACACAAACACATACTCAATACCAACACACACAAAACGCATATACACACACACGCCACACAGATACACCCAACAGACATGGACACGCATACGAACAAACACATACACATGAACACACGCGCAATACACTATTTTAAGGAACTTGTTGAACTTTTTTATGTCCTTAACATGTCCCTGTTACCAAAGACTGTATATATGTAATGTAGCAATTTGTAACAACCAATAATTAACGCAACCAAACTTCTACATGTTACTTTTGACAATCTTTTTCCAAAGAGTGAAACCGGTAAAGTAAATAAACATTTTTTAAATTGCATTTTCAAACCTACCTTCGTATATAATTCCACTCGTGCGGTACCCTACAACACCACTTTGTTATATATATATATATATATATATATATATACGAGGGGCGTTCAATAAGTAATGCCCCTGACCCACTTCCCATAGCAGTAGAGCAACGAAACTTGGCACAGTTAGTCTTTTTCTACATAGGAACCACCCAGAGTTACGCATTTCTCCCATTGCTTGATGCAGCTCTGGAGACCGTTTTTGTAGAAGACCCCAGCTTGGTCCTCCAACCTGAACGTGACTTCAGAAATCAAGGCTGCATCATCTGGGAAACGCTTTCCTTTCAAAAACAACTTCATGATTGGGAAGAGGTGAAAATCAGAGGGTGCAAGGTCAGGAAAGTAGGGGGATGGGGGAGGAGTTCATAGCCATACGCCTGTGCTTCTGATCTGGCGACAAGCGAGTTGTGGACCGGAGCGTTGTCCTGCAGGAGGAGGATGCCTTTGCTGATCTTGCCCCGCCTCTTGATTTTGATAGCTCCTCTTAATTTCCTAAAAAGTGAAGCATAATTGGCTCCTGCAATTGTGGTACCCTTTGCCAGGAAATCTGTCATCACTACTCCGTCCTGGTCCCAGAAGACTGTGAGCATGACCTTGCCAGCGGAGGGCTGCACCCTTGCCTTCTTTGGAGGGGGTGAGTCACGGTGCTTCCACTGCATTGACTGGGCTTTGGTCTCTGGATCATCGTGATGGACCCAGGTTTCATCCTGTGTAATCAGTCTTTTGAAAAATTTTGACTCATCTTCTTGGCACATCTCCAAATTCACCCTCGAGCACTCGACGCGTTCTTGCTTCTGGAAAGGCGTGAGCAACCTGGGAATCCATCTGGCAGACACCGTTTGCATATGCAAGTGGTCATGAATGATAGTTTCCACAGACCCGGTACTAATCTTGACCTCATGGGCTATTTAGCGAATAATTATGCGTCGATCTTCCAAAATGGCAGCCTCAACTTGACGGACAGATGCCTCATCAATGGCAGAAGGGGACGACCAGATCTGGGAGCTGTTTCCACAGAGTTCCGACCATGTTTGAATTCACGATGCCAGCGTTTTACAAGGTCATATGATGGGGCATCATCACCATAAGTTACTTTCATTTCATCAAAAGTCTCCCGTGGTGTGCGTCCTTTCAAATACAAAAATCGGATCACTGCTCGACACTTAACAGGCTCCACTTCACACTTGACTCGGTTCAAACACCTGTAAATCAGAAACCACAATTAGTTCAGAGCTGTAATTTGCCACTTACTCTACAGAGATATAAATGATTGCACATGCAAGTGTGTCAGAGGCATTACTTATTGAACGTCCCTCGTATATATATATATATATATATATATATATAAAAGTGAGGTTGCGTGGTGTCTGTCTCCTACGATTTAGATTCCTAACTACTCCCACATTTTGCGGTGCAGTTTAACCAAAACCGGGTATCTTATAGTCGTGATTCATATCGAGCTCTTCGTCTACGATGAGTCTACGATTTAAAAAAAAATTTACCATAATTTTTTTTCCATTTTTAATGGAATTTTTTGCTGTTATATAAGGGAAGTAACTCTCTAAAAATGCTTATATAGTTATTTCACTTACAAACCCGAGCAACGCCGGGCGATACTGCTAGTGTATGTATATATATATATATATATATATATATATATATATATATATATGTATATGTATGAGCGTGTCTGTGTACTTGTTTGTGTGCGTATATGCATACACTGGTACACACTCACATACACATATGTGTGTATATATATATATATATTATATATATATATTATATATATATATATATATATATATATATATATGTATATATATACATCTGTAAAATAATATGTGGCAATTATTCAATAGCCAAGATAAAACTCGGATGCCGAGGTGGAAATCCACAACACCATCTCTTCGGTTATCTGGCCATCAAGGTAATACCATATATATATATATATACTAGCAGTATCGCCCGGCGTTGCTCGGGTTTGTAAGGGAAATAACTATATAAGCATTTTTAGAGATGTAAAGTATAACAGCCATCACAACATGGCTAACCACAAAGGGGTTGGGTTACTGTAGCTTTTTACGTTCTGAGATTTAATAATAAATTTTTAGAGAGTTACTTCCCTTATATATGCCAAAAATGCATTAAAAATGGGAAAAAATTGATGGTAAATTTTTTTTTAATCGTAGACTCATCGTAGACGCGCGCTAATACCCAGAAGGGCTCGATATGAATCACGACTATAAGATACCCGGTTTTGGTTAAACTACACCGCAAAATGTGGGAGTAGTTAGGAATCTAAATCGTAGGAGACAGACAGCACACAAACTCACTTTTATATATATATATATATATATATATATATATATATATAGTCAATTCGTCCTTCCATCCATCCACCCATCCATCTATCCATGTATGTATGTATGAATCTACTTTCATACTGATACGTTTTGCCACCTAAGGAAAATTAGAGCGCCTGTTTTGGCCACACAAAAAACAACTTATCAGTATGTCGCTTGAAGAATGGCACATAGCGAAAAACACGCGTAGCAACGGTGTGAATCATCAACAACCAACCAATATATATACTCTCGTATGCACACACAGAGAAATACACACAGGTTTACATAAATATGTATGTATACATAGGTATATGTGTGTCTGTGTGTTTAAAAAACATCTCTGTTTAACTCGATAATATACAGTCAGTGAGTGACAAGGCTGAATTGGGAGAATAGCAATTACGATTGTCTACAAACCTTACTGCTGGAATGTCTAACTTATCTCGTCAGACTGGCTGATAGATTTACGCTTGCAACCTGCGAATCAATCGATTCTGCTTGATCTCCGAGAAACCTAACTTTACAAGACTGTCGTTCAAATATGTCTTCTTAGAATCAAATGCCCCACAGACAAAGCAATAAATATTTAAGCTTTAATCTGGATTTAAAAGACCAATATTCTCATTTGTCGTGGTTATTTATTCATTTTATTGTTTATTTTAGATTTGATGTTTAAATATGTAAATAGAGAACTCTCTTTAAATTATGTGAAATTATGCATGTATGTGTGTATGACGTATGTAAGTGTGTGAGTGTATATGTATATATAAATGCATGTATGTATGTATGTATGTATGTATGCATATATATCTGTGTGTTACTTTATTTTCGTTAAGTTTTTGAATTCTTCCTAGAATGAAAGAAATGGATTCTAACAAAGAAACAAAGCGACATTACTGGTACTTGGATAAGAACAATGATGTGTTACTGCAGTGTTTTCCAAACTGCGGGTCACAACACATTAGTGTGTCGCCAGCAGGGCATAGGTGTGTCGCAAACGTACGGGAAACCAATATATAAAATACCCAATGCCAATTTGTTTCAGCTTTTCAGAATCTGTTTGTTAGCCTAGCGAACATGTCAATGCATGCATCTACTGGCTATCGTTTCCTACTTAATGTTTGGAGGCGAGATTAAAAAAAAAAAAGGTACAAATAATCTTCATTATATAACGCTCATTTTCATTGTATTTTATTCAGTGTAAAAGAATTAACATATTACAAGCGATATTCTCTTGTCCGAAGGCGGAATTTGAACTCAGAACGTAAAGCCAGAAGAAAGGCAGTTAAGCATTTTACTTGGCGTGCCAAAGATTCTGCCTGCTCGCTGCCTTTCATGTTCCCTAATCGTTATTGGTATAATTATGAACCAATGATCAAAGAAGAGAGGCTTTATGTAAATATATGTAGGTATGTGTGGATGCCCGTGCGCGTGTGCTTGAACGCAACAGAACAGAACAGTTACGAACTCTACTTCGTAATCACGCGGTCTAGAGATCAATCGTTGCGGCTTCCTTGGTTATGGGCTCGGCTCAACCCAAGTCTTGTGAGTAAAATTGGATAGATGGAAAATGTGCTGAAGCTCGCCAATTAGATAGTGTCCCTTTTATTTAAAGATACAACCTTGTTTATGCACTGCGTTTTGTCGTGTATATCTCTGAAGAGTTAATATTGCACACGTTTATAGACTGATCAGCTACTTACTTGGCAATTCAATGAACAGGTAATTCAGACGATCTAACAAATGAGTATTCATCGTCGAAACCGACTGATGCCCATTTACTATGTGTGTATATAGATATATATGTATATGCATGTATGTGTATAACACGTATGTATGTGTTTATATATGTATAATCTTCCCTGTATTTAGTCATCACGTTTTTACAATATCGAAAGAGCCGGACATCAATCTTCAGTGACATTTATTATAAACTAGGAAGTCATACTTGTGTAGCCATATATGTATGCAGGTGTGTGTGTATGTATGATGTATGCATGAATGTATGTGTGCGCATTTATATGTATGTATGTTCATATGTATCTCTATGCATATGTGAATGTTCTCTTATATTTTTAAGTATTTGAAGTGTTCCTGGAAAGAAGGAACTGGTTTCTAAAAAAGATGCAAAGCCCCATTATTGGAATGTAGATAACAAAAACACATTCACATTTTGAATTTGAGAAAAGTCTTGCATATTTTTACAGTTCTGCTTACAATTTGTATTTGTAATATGCAAATTAACCGTTGATTTTTTTTTCACATTGCTACTTAGGCATTTATTCATAAAACGAAATGTACCAATTATTATTGGTACAAGTGTACCAGTATGCATGCATGTATACATTTATGTATATGTATGCATATAGAGCCCCTGGGGGAAGAACAAACGTGCTTACGGGCCCCAGGATGCGTGGTGGTTTCCGCTGAGAATTCAAGGCGTTTATGCTGTTATATATGGGTGTACGTTTGTTTGTATGCATTGATACTTTGAATTTGAATTTGAATTTTTATCTTTTCCTTTATTTTGTAAGGGAGGAATGTCAGAGTTCACGGACCTTCATATTTCATAGCCTCTGATATTGGTTGGCGGAAGAGACGTTATCCTCAAGTTGGGGAATTGTCTCGAATACTTATAGCATACAATCACACACACACATACAAACACAAACACAAACACACACACACACACACACATACGCACACACACACACACACACACACACACACACACACACACACACACACACACACACACACACACACACACAGCACACACCATCTATATGACTGCACATATATGCCTACCGAGCTTATGCTATCTAAATGTCAATGAAAGTCGATGACCGGCTCTTCCGATATTGGAAAAAAATGATGATTAAAAACAGGGAAGATTATACATACAGGCGCAAGCGTGGCTGTGTGGTAAGAAGCTTGTTTCCCAACTACACAGTTCCAAGCTCAGTGTCTTCTTCTATAGCATCAGGTCGAGTAGAAGACAAACTAAAAGAAGCTCGTCGTATGTGTGTGTATGTGTGTGTGTGTGTGTGTATGTGTGTGTGTGTATACATATATATGCGTGCCTGTCTCTGTGTTCGTTTGTTCTCCACCACTGCTTGACAACTGGTGTTGATTTGTTTTACGTCCTTAGCGGTTCGGTAATATGGTACGATAGAATAAGTACCTGGCTTTACAAAGAAAACAAAGTAAATACTGGGGTGGATTTGTTCGACTAAACCCTTCATGGCGATTCCCCAGTATGGCCGTAGTCCAATGACTGAAACAAATAAAAGGATAAAAGAATAGTCTGTTCATAAAATTAACGCGCATGTGGTTGGAACACTCTAGGCAAACGTACTTTCAATGTACATTCAGCGTCACACAGGATGTGACAAGACTGGCCCTTTGAAATACAGGCACTTCTCCTTTTTGCTAGGTGAGTGAACTAGAACAACGTGAAATTAAGTGTCTTACACAAGGACACACAACGTTGCCGGGTATCGAAATCACGACCTTACGCTTGTGAGCTGAATACCCTAATAACTAAACCATGCGCCTTCACATGATAAATACATACATACATATGTTAACTCCAAAAGTTGTTGTTTCTTCTCAGATGATAGCGCACCAGAGTGTCCCCTCATTGGCCTTGATTTTTTTTCAGCTGTTGATAATGTCGTTACCTATCTTTATATTGGCTTTTACGACCTCGTTGAACTTCTTCTGCAGTCCGCTTGAATTCTTTTGTCTTCTTTAATTCTATCATACAAAAGCAAATTGTCCAGAAATAAATTGTATGCCAGGCTGAAGCTTTTATCTTCGTTCGAGCAGATCAGGCACCTTCAGACTTCCCCAAGAAAATGGTAAATAATTCCCTGCCAGCAAAAGTAACTTTAAAGCAGCGAATTGGTTGAGTCGGTAGAGTGTCGGGTAGATCACCTTACATTATTCCTTTCGGCCGTCGGTGCTCTGAGCTCAATTTTGCATTTCCTCGTCGTTTAGGAATCGATAAATGAAGTATTAATCCTGTCTTGAAGTTGATTCGTTCTTTCTATCTGTCTCTCTTTGTAGAAGAAATTGACTGTGCTGTCAGATCTGGAGAGGGATGGGCTTCATTAGGTTTGAAAATGGTCAAGATATGTAATATAGCACACGATGGCACCTCTGTGACTCCATCATAGCTGAACACACAATGTAGGCGTTAATAACTTTGCAGAAAGACTGTCTCTTTGAAATATACATATGTAATACTTTATTTCATTAGCAATTATATTAATTATTTCTGTATGGTTATAATAGTTTCTGGAACTTTGGAAAGATGGAGGGCCAGTAGAATCGATGAGATGGATACAAAATCGACCGATTTTATAAAGCAGTACGTTCTTTCCATCTGTTGTGGTGCTTGTTTAGCTCCAGGTTAGTTTCGATCGATTAGTTCTTATGATCAAAGAATTTCTAGTCATGATTATCTCATCTTTTCAGACATTTTATTTCAAACTCTATTATCCAATGTCTGGTGAATATCAGAACATAATATGTAAACTGTATAGGGTCTGTCTAGAATTATTCCTCCAGGATTATTGTAATTTTAACAATATCATTCCAGAAGTTTGTTTATGTAGAAGGATGTTCTTGACCAACATTCACGGTGGAATAGACTTAGACAATCTATATACAGTTTATACGTTAGATTCTGGCTTTCACTTCACCGACAATTCGTGAGTGGCTTTGTTCCTGGTTATTAACTTTGTTTCCACAAATGTCAACCAACTTAGTGTATTGATTTCCCAAGTGAGTTTGTTGCTAGAGATGAATAGGATGTTACCAACCGAAAGTTATCTATATCAACGACCAATAATGAAGTCTCTTCCTGATATTTTCCTATCCTGCTGTTTTTCAAGCATATTCCCATAAATATTGACAGTGATGTGACACCAGAGTACTATTCAATTTTGATTTCATCAAAAGGCTACTTATCATCATGATTAAATTCCTTCTTTCTATACAGAGAACGTAGCGGAGGATGAGAGAACGGGGAAACGGTTTGCCTCGGGCGATAATTTTACGGGGGCGTCACTTTTGGGTCTGCTGTATAAGCCTATACAGGAGGCGGAGGCGGCAAACTCAAGAGCTGCTCCGGGCCGCACACTGTCTCCATACTAGATTTTCTTCTAGCTAGAACGATGGTCCCCAACCATTTTTTTACTTACAGACTCCTCTGATTCCTATTTAACTGAAGTGGACCCTTACAACGAGTCCTATTATATTCTTTATTAAGAATCGAATAAAAAACTTGTTAAAATATTTTGTGCATTGTAGAAATATAACCAATTTATTGTACATAAATATTAGCAACAAAATCTTATATGGACCCCACCCCCAAGGGCCATGTGGACCCTGCTTAAGAACCACTGCTCTACAATATATCCACTTCGCGAGCAGCAATTTTTGTAACTTTATTTGCTATTTCTCCTTAAATTGTTACTTGAACTTCTTGT
Source organism: Octopus sinensis (assembly GCF_006345805.1). Lineage (NCBI taxonomy): Eukaryota > Metazoa > Mollusca > Cephalopoda > Octopoda > Octopodidae > Octopus > Octopus sinensis. Next base: position 94,893,290 of record NC_043005.1, on the reverse strand, counting down.
TAACTATTAATACTTTTTTCTATCGTCCATTCTTTTTCTGATGGCGGGTATTCTGATTTCTTGGATGCTTCAGGAGAATCAGTCAATGTTCGAAACTTCACGTCTTTTTGTTTGCAGGTATTAGTTCTATTTCCCTTTAAAATTTTGGATTGTAAGAGTTATAGATTTTCTTTTTTTAAAATTCAATAAGTACTCCAGCATATGAGTGGTAATTTTTAGATTAACGATCAATTTTATAAATTCGTCAGTTTTATAAATTCATTCCATGTGATTACCTGATACTTCTCGTTATCTTCAAAATATTTCGTTTTGAGATTTGGTTTGCAAGATTCTTTATATGAGTTCGTGTGTTGAAGCATATTCTGTTGTGTCTGGAGAGAGTCATTTTCTATTTGTGCCTTATAATGGAACACACTTACCGGTAAAATTTCCACTTATTTCTTATTTTTATTTTCCTAAAATTTTCGTTGCGTCTTGCAACCTTTTCAATAGTCTTGACTCTTTTAATAATTGAAGCGAAAGTATGTAAGAAAGTGTATTTGCTCACAATATATGACTCATTATTTTTTCAATGTTCTTTCATCCTTTAACATAAATCACTCTCATCAATTGTAGTTAGGTCTTAATATAGTGGTAGTTAATTAATGTCTATATTATGACACAAGAACAGCAAAAGCGACCCTCTGTTCTCAAGTTACAGAAACTCATTGTCCAAGAGATGCACCTAAGAAACTTTTACATAATTCTATGTAAGAATTAGAGACAAACATGCAGGGCAGCTGTAACTGTGGATCACATTTGGCATTAAGAAATTGCAGAAAAAGGAAAAAGCTCCAGAAGAAAGGAGAGAGCTCAGAAATGACTTGTGGGAAAAGAATCTTCTCAGCAGCTTCAGCACTGATTATATAAGCAACCATTCATCTCAAACAGCATAAGGCATAGTCATGAAAAAGGTGCATCTACGGTATTGATGAAGTCTTTGAAGTAACTTCGACACAAAGATAGATAAATAGAAAGAGAAAGAGAGGATGAAAGAAACAATGTGAGGGAAAGAGAGGGGGCGAGAGAGAGAGAAAGAGAGGGAGAGGGAGAGAGTAATTACAACTGTAGCTTCGGCAACTTCTCTTAGGAATAGTACAAGCATCATTCACATTACGAAGGTATTGTATTTCGGAAAAGTTTACCGCAACGCGGAATTTCGTGACATGAAGCCTATTTCCAGTGATTTCCATATTATACAAAATTGAATTCTGTGTTACGTATATTGAAAGTCAAAGGAAAATGGATTCCGAATTGCGGAATTTTAATTTACAATAAGATTTCAAGGAAAGCAATTCTTCCGTAATGCATTGGAATGCTTTTATTTAATACAGAATGCTTTTCATTTGCTTATATTACTCGCTCGAGCTGTACATGACACTTATTGTTATTATGGTCAATATTGAAGCTTGTGGCATTGTGTAATGAATGTGGTTGGTCAGTGTCATCGTCAGCTAAGAACGCAGTCTACTACTACTGGACGAAACTGGTCTCTGTGGCTTCACAAGATATCGTTGTAGCTGTAAGTGTACATCAATAGTTGAATGCAACATGTCATCTTCTCGTCTTCGCAACTATCTGCTTTGTGTTATGTGATTTAGATATCAGAGAATAATAAAATTACAGTTAGCATATCTCCTCACGTGTCCAACAAGCATTGCGTGTTGTTGTTTTTGTTTTAGACTCTTTCCCAGATCAACAGTGACCAAGTAGATGTGTTATCAAAAGCTTCCAAACTTCGATTATCTAGGAATGTATTATACAATCTGCAGGCTTATTTGACTGTTTTTTCTAGCAGGACGAGTAACTACTTAGAAACTGAAAGGCTAGTGTTCTACAAATCGTGTAGAAGGCACAGGGGACGGTACAGTTCAGAATTAGAAGGCAGTGAATCCGGTGCTCTTGCGTTTCTACCATTCTTCCGTTCTACATAAATGCTAAAGTGTCAGACAAAAAAATACCTTGTTACGGCTCTTTACCATCTGAGTTCGAATCATGCTGAAGTCAGCTTTGTCTTTCATCCTCCTGGGCCGAAAAATAAAGTACTAGCCAAATACTTGGATTGACATGATCAACCCAAGTACCTGGTATATTTGGGTCGATTATAATCGATGGTTTCCTCCCCACAGACTTCTCGCTTGGTACCTATGTAAGACATTAGTATTTCGTGTTTATATCAAGACTTTCTCCTGTTTCTGAAATAATCCCAAACAACAAGAGGTTACAGAGACTACTTTTTTGGGAAGCAATGCCGGATCCCTTCGCAATATACTTAAAAATAATAACAAAGCGTCATCAAATACTGCAAACTTCAATGAAAACAGAGGGTTGTTTTCAGTGATATGTGAACCGGACGAGTCACTGTTACACACACACACGCACAACACATAAACACACACACACACACACAAACACATACTCACACACACACACACACACACACACACACACACATCTTCCCATACATACACCACGTATCTGCATAACGAAATATGCGATGTTTATATATGATGTTTATATTATGATCCCGAGATGATTAACAACGTACATGAAATGAAATGGGAACCGAATGGTGGCCACGAATTCGGCTTATCTGGAGAGTGTCTCTGTCTGTCGGTCTGTTTTTGTCTCTCTGTCTCTCTTTTCTATATCTCTTCGATTTTGTAGTTTACTCCATCTTCTGTTGAAAGGCTGTTCCAGATAAATATATTACATATTTCCAAGTATTGATTTTCAGGAACCCATAGCTTTTCGAAAACTCTAAAATCTTCTTATGCCTTAGGCTTAGTATCTATTTATTCTCTGTTTTGAAAAGTCTTTTATTAATTTCAGTCATTTTGCTCTGGCCATACTGAGGCAAAATTTTCTTGGATGTAGTCGATTCCTTCGCCCTCCTCAGTAACGTTTGTATTTTATCAACAAAATGAACAGGAATAGATTTTGGACTCAGGAAGTCAACAGACATAAACTTAATACTACGAGGTATTTTGTCCGACATTCTACCGATTCTCCACCACTCAATAATGCTTAAAAATAAAATGAAATTAATAATCTACATCGCTTCTGTGTTGAATAATTATTCCTTAGATTCACATAATAATTTATTTCAGTAGACATATGTGCGGACCAACAAACACACCATCCTGTTACTTGACTCTAATGACTATCTTGTGTTTATCGAAGCACTTTAAATAATAGCTGTATAATATTCGGAAATGATCGATTAGTACTTCGTTGAAAATGTATATTTGATGAAGAGTGATTTTAGAAATTGCGCCTTTCTTTTAATCTATGTCTTTTTCTGTCTATTTATCATCACTTAACAATAACATCAACGGCAGCAGCAATAACAACAAATAAATGAATAAAATAAATAAATACGTAAATAAATAAAATAAAATGAAATAAAAAGTGGACTTGCGCATGGCTGAATCGTTAAGAATTTCGTTTGCAATCACGAAGTCTCAGATTCAATTCTTCAGCGTAAAATCTTGATCAAACGTTATTTACTGTAACCTCAGGTCAACCCAAGCCTTTGAAGTGGAACTGGGTGAAGGGAAACGGTGTGGAAGCCCGAAGATCCAGTAATTCATGGATTTAGCTTTGCTACAATCTGTATCTATTTGTTTGAGCTCTGAGATTTATGTTAGAGATACAAGCGTGTCTGTGAGTGTATGTGTGTGTGTGTGTGTGTGTGTGTGTGTGTGTGTAGAATATATTGATGGCTCTCCGTCGATTTCGACGATGTAGATTCAGTTATTCGATCAACCAAATTACCTGCTCCTGAATTAACGAGCAAGTGGTTGAGCATTCCACAATTCTCAGAGAGAAACAGTTCAACACATATGTAACAAGACAGTACATATAAAATCCAGCCGACGGGCTTTCTGTCTACACAGTTTCCGGCCTGCTAAATTTGTTCACATCGTATAGATCAATCCGAAATTACAGAAATTGACATTTGCTCAAGATGTCACTCCGAGCCATCAAACCCAAGACCTCGTAGTTGTGAAGTAAACTTTTTAACCATTCAGCTTCAGGTATTTATACACTGATTTAACAAGCAGACAGCTCATTCGATCGAAAAACTCAGTATTCAGTCTCGAAACTGACAGAAGCTGCATTACCATCATCGTCGTCGCCAGCATCATCATTAAATCTTCGGAACGGATAAGGTTTACCACACTAAGTTTCGTTATGTTTTTCTTTTTCCTCTTTCTCTTCTGATTTTGAGCTCAAGTTCAAATAACTTCGTTGGAATCGATTTTGCTTTTCATCTTTCAGCGGTCAACAAAATTTAGTAGTGGCAATTAATCGACTATCCTCTTTAAGCCACCGACACCACCACCATTACCCCTCCTTAGCACCTTGTTCTCTCTCTTTCCCTCCTCATTCTCTCCATCACTACCATCTTCCTTATCCACCATCTTCTCCTTTTCTTACAAAATTCGATGCATGAAATCATATTTAGTCAAAGCGATGTACGAAGCTTTGTATGTATTTCGATACTTTACGTCCTGTTGAAGTCAATTTCACCTTTCATTCCGTCGGGGTCAATAAAAGAGAATCAATCCAAGGTGGTGGGTTAACGGCCCTTTTAGAGAGTCGAACAAGATGCCATGTGGTATCTCTTTTCAGCGTTACGACAGAAAGGCCAGCGATGAAACTGATGCGAAGCGGTATCGGTCCCAATCGGCAGCCTTTCCTCTGAAATAAACATCGATGGTATAGAGAGATGAAACTTGTATTCATGGCCAACTGCTTGTCATATTAAAAAAATTTCGCATAGAACCGTGCACACGTGTGCAGATGCATAGATAATCTTGACCAATAGAATCCATATATATTTATATGTATACATGAATATCTATGTTAGATAAATGCTTAGAAGTAAGTATTGCATATCACAGTATTGAAAGGAGGTATTTTTAACAAAGTCTATCACGTATTACCTTCGGTGTACCACTTCAGACACACATGAGGAAAGTTCCCCATTACTGACTTAGCTAAAGGTATCAAAGAACTATGAAAGTCTGTACGCATGTCTTTTTGAGTTCACGGGATTTAAAAGTCTCCTCGTATTTGGGGTGTTGTCGTAAAGAGCAATCAGCTGAAAAACTAGGGTACTTACTAAAAGACTTCTCTATTCTTCCACTAATTTAACTGCGTAAAGTGACCGTAGTTTCAAGGGGAACAAGGAGCCGGACTTGAACTCCGATAGCACAGAGTTGAAACATATCGTGATTCATCCTGTCCAACGACCTTTTGAAAGCCATCGACCTGAAAGGATAATGTTTTTCTTCTTTCTTTTTCTTTTTTGGACATCGAATGGAAGAAAGGTAATGTCGACTTCAATAGAGAGCCGGGAAAATTACAAGGCATTCTATCTGATGATCTATGACTCTGCCACGAAATTATGACGGAATGGTCACGACTGAAACGTCTTTTATCATAGATCGACTAAATCTCAGGGCTCACCTGCGGCTAAACACTAGCAACAACTGATGTATTATTCCATCGACACTGGAAGGATGAAAGGCAAAGCTGACCACAGTGAGATTTGAACTGAAAACATTAATGAACATAACTAAATGCCCATTTATGTCTTGAGCACAAGGTTAGAAGTTAAGAGAAAATTTGGTTTTATCCCCTTCTGTAGTTTCCAGGTATTCATTTTATTGACCCAATAACTCAAAAGTTTGAAAAGCAAAATCAGCTTTGGTGGGATTCGAAATCATCTTGTAAATAGAAGCGACTAAATATCCATCATTTAGCATTGTGTCCGCCTTTCAGCATTCATCAGCCATTTTGATGTAATAATATAATTTAGATTTTTAATAAATGTATGTATTGCCATCAGAAATACTTGGGGATAATAAATCATTTCCTATATTTTAAGCTTGGCTTAACAGTCATTTTCTTTCTTTCATATTGTATCAGAAAGAGGAAAGGGAAAAAAGTGAAGGGTGACACTTTAATCTCAAATAAATAAATAAATATAAAATAAATTTTAAAAAATAAAAAACTCACCCATATTCAGCATTGATTTTCGATAATTTAATCATTTTAACAAGCTAATGTCTATCGTGGCCTATAATAAATAAATATATAAATAAATAAATAAATAAATAAATAAATAAATAAATAAACTAACAAAGATTTCAATTAAAATGAAATGTTGATGTTTCTTTGTACTCAGTCTTCCTTGACTCCGACATATTTTACCGGCAGAGCGTGGAGTCGCAATGGCCGAAAAGGAAAGAAAGTAAGAAAGAAAAAAATGAACGATCTTTCAGCTGAAGTAGCTCAAGTTTCGTTTCTCGTCGATGGTGTTGCGTCATAAGCAAAGTGCTAACATACAAAAATAAACAAAAACTCCCTATCCATGGAATTGATTTGCGGAGATAGTAAGAAAGAGAGAAAGAAGAAAAGAGAGAAAGAGCGAAAGAAAATTGGAACTGCGCGTGTGTGTGTGTGAGAGAGAGAGAGACGAGCACACAGACAGACAGACAGACAGAGAGGGGGAGACAGACAGAGAGAAAGACAGTCAAGTAGACAGAAAGAGAAAGACATTTCAGAGATGTTTCGTTACCGGAACAATGACAGACGTTTCAAATTCCCATGATCTCGTTTATTATTGACCAAACTCACCTGTTCCTATTTTTCTCTCCACTTACAATGCCTTTCCTTTTCCAGCTTGATGACACACCTTTCCTACTTAGTATAATGACGTCTCTCCCCCACTTTGCGGTGACCACTTTTCACTACTTACTCTCTTCATCCCGTTTTGACAGTAAATAAGACATCATTATCAAAGCTTATATCTCTGAGCCCAAACTTGCATTTTGGTGTTAGAGTAGGATGTCAACTTAGTGCATTTAGATAATGAAATATTACCTGTAGCTATTGTATATTAGACAGTTATTTGGAAAGTTTATTTTCTTATTTTTTAATCGATGGAGAAGAAAGAGAAAGTTTGAATTTTAGTTCACACTTCTAATCCCACCAAATATTATGAAGACATGATTATCTCCCTTAAACAAGCTCTCCGCTAAGGGACTTCATGTGTTTGAAAAATCTCTGTGAATTTAAAAGGATTCAGCCAAACTGCTGACGGAAGATCAAGGCGTTACGTCTATGAAGAGATGTCCTATGACTACGGGTATGACTACGAAGTAGCAGTTTGAACCATATCAACATCTGAAAGAAGATATCGAAAACAGCTTGTGGGTTTCGTTTGGAGTTAAAATTATAACACTATTTACTATAAGAACACCTTCGCAAAGTAGAATTCCTTGAATACAGTTTAGACACTAAGAACTTCCCCGCTCTTCCCTCTCAATTGCTGAAATACTATCGTTCTTTGAAGGAAAAGAAAATGGAAAAGAAAAAGTCAAGAAAAATCATTCCATGAATTACTTTTAGATTGTAAATAAATTTCATCAATAAGAAATGTCACGCTTCATATAAAATGTTTACTTTGAGTTATGTCATGCTGGTGATTTCTAAAGTGAATAAAATGGTGTACATGATTGCCTAAGATTTAAATTTTCAGATATTCCCAATGAGTAAGCAAAAGGAAAAAGACAAATAAAACAATTATATTCGCTGCATTTTCTTCCTAATTTCAAATTCAAACTCCTAATCCTGTCAAAGAGTAGAAAGAAATGATTACCTCCCTTAACTCTTTCGCTAAGGGAGTCCACTTGTTAGATCAAATAGATTATTTTGAAAATGGTTTTTTTTTTTTCTAAAGTATTTGATTATGGAGATACTGAACAGTTCATATAGGCACTACTGAAGACGCTAGGGTGCAGTTTTAGGGCAGAACATCTTTGAAAACTATATTCCTAATTAAATGTTTGTATAAAGATATTCTGGAAGTTTACTAGAGACAATGGCATACATAATTAATTTTAAAATTATATTTTTTCTGGAGCGTTTGAGTCTAGATTTTGTATGAAGTTCACAAAGATAATACTGAAGATGCAGTGTGAAGATAGAACATATTTGAAAATTATATTATGTATTTGTGTAACAAAAGATTTATGGAAGTTTATAGAGTGCAATCACATATATAATTTATTTTTCAATTGTATTTATTCTGAAGCGTCTGATTCTGGAGTTAAAGAAAAACTGAAGGTGTAGTATTTTGAGAGAACATCTTTGAAAAGTCTGTTCTTTGTTATACACCTCTCACCGCCCCTACTTTGTAAATTGT